>NC_087524.1:18208114-18284619 GCF_963921805.1 Phalacrocorax carbo
TTGTTCAATGAGCAGGTGTTTTATATAGCGAATAATTATCAAAGTACAGGCATTTTATGTGTCTTTTTATCTTAAGTGATACCACAGTAGTCCTTCTTAATTAAGAACTGTGTAATAAACATTAAGAAATAGAAATGACTTCATTTCTCAACTGCCTTTAAAATCTTTCTGCGTACATTAAAGGAAACTGGTATCAGCATTACCAATTACTGAAAAATATGTTTTCTGTGACAACACGATAGGGAAATGTTACCAGTGCTCTGAAAGTCCTCTGAAACTTTGTTAATATTCTGGCCCCTGGGGCAGAATCTTCAGCAAATTGATGAAGCTGAAATTTTTCAGGCAAATGAATTTGCTAGAAACACGTCATAAGTTCATTGTCAAAGATCACTGGAAAACAGTGCACCACCTTCTTTCTCTCTCTATATTCTATTAACACCTCATTGAAAAGTATTGAGCAGAATGAGTGGCCCTTGTAAATGAGAAGAGATCTCATTTACTTATGCAAAAATAATTTCATGGCATGTATTTAATGGCTCTTTTTTGTTTCTGTTGCAGAACTGGAATATGGCAACTCATATGAAATAGAATATATGGAGAAAATAGGCTCCTCTGTGCCTGTAAGTTCTCACTTCCATTTCCATTCATTTGCATCTCCTCGTCATAATATACTATCCTGATAATGCCATCAGCCTCGCTACCCCTTAAATTAATTATAATGTACCTGCAGCAGATTTGCAATACCAGTTCCTTTAAATTGGCATAACTGTGGTAAATTGCATGTGCTTTGTTCTCTTATATCCTCTAGAGCTCGTTTCATTTCATTATTTTATTTTTAAGCTAGCATCATAGTAGTTCTTTCTGGAGATTAAAAGAGAATCAGTATTTCCAGCAGTGTAGAGTACAAAGATGTCTATATCAACTATTGAACTATTTTAAGAAACTGAGAATAAGATGATGGAGGGAATCAGGAGAGAATACAGAAAGAATGTGACATATGGAATGCAGTACTACACACTATCAGTTGTTTTGCCTTACTTCTATTTAATTCATGGATTTGATAGCTTGACCAGATCCAGTAGGGGTACATCCACAGGGGAAGTTAGAAAGATCAAGCGTGTAGGTCAGGTGCTTAAAACGATGAGAATAACATTGGTTTCAATGAATATTTTAGTAACTCTTTCAGTCAAGGGATGCCTCCTGCCTGACAGGACCAGAAATCTGATTAACCCCAAAGTGGGAGAAGAAGAGCCATTACAAAGAGTGAACTGTTTAGGTTTTGTTCTTTAATGGTTTTTTCCTTAAAGGGATCATCTCAGTATGAGCATACACAGTCCTGTATTATTGGTTGTCTGTCAAGTCATTTGGTCACTTAAAGCTTCAGTGGCCTGAATTAGCTTTAATGGAGAATGGTTGAGTTGCTTAACAAGTCTTTCTTTTCCTGTGCCAGCAGGATGATAACACTCCAAAGAAACAGTCTTTATACCTAATGTTTGATGCACAGCACGAGAGCCCAGTCAAATCACCTCCCATCAGGCTGTCTGATTCCACAACACCATGCTCTGGGTATGTCACTGCAAGCAAACTCAGCAATGAAAAAAGAATGTCAGGGATTGGGTTACCATCACAGCACGTACACAGGCAATTCTTCCTCTTTCTGCCTCTGTGTTGCAGAGTTGTTTATTTAAAAATAGATTCCCATCTGTGTACACAGATGATAGAGAATAGAGGGCAAAGATACAGAAGTTTTATCATGGGAAGGAAAAAGGGCATATATTCTGCCTTCATATTCTTACTAAATAGAGTCACAGTGGCAACTCTTTCACTAGACTGTGGCTTCCTCCTTACAATTTTTTTCTCAGATACTGAGGTCATTTTCATGTCAATCTATAGAAATCTCCTATGTGCAACTTTTCACTTGGCCTTTCCTAGATATATTTTCTGAACAAGGAGTCTAGTTCATAAGAGCAGGATATAAGGGTTATACTTACTTCCAAAAATTTTGCTTGTTAAGGACGTCTGTTCCTGTTAGTAAAAGTTGTTCGTTTGGAGTGATGTAGGTCACAATGAGAAAGGGGTAAAAAGGCAAGTGAGAAATATTTCAGGAATGTGCATAACATTTCTAATAGAACTGATTTTATTTAGCTGACTCTGGTGCCTTGCTTTGAAAGGATATTGCAAAGTGTTAAAAGATATAATGATATAAAGTTGAGTTGAAACAATCTGTGTTTGTGTCTGTTGGTATATATTACACACACATGAAAGTAATAAAGAGGACTTCCTTAGCTGTTACCAGAAGCAGAATTGTGAAGGCCTTGTTCTTCATGCTGAAAGCATGTACACAATCTTTTCCCAGGTCAAGTTTTGAAGACCCTGAAGCTCAGCAATCCTCTGGAATGAAAATACAACATCCAGCTTCCCGAGTCCTAGCTGCCAGCCAAGAGGCACACTTACAGTCACCTGACAAGTCAAAGCAGAAAGACATAGAGCCCATGACCCTAGGAACAACTCCAGACACTATTGAAATAGTAAGTAATTTATTATAAGGGTTTGGAAATAATTTCCCTGCAGAAATTTCTCATGCCATAGGTAGTAAAGGTGGATCTTGAAAGTAGAGTGAAACTCAACCTGATACTTCAAGATCTTGGTAGCAGCATGTGGTAGGACACAAATGAGGGAGGTAGGTTGATGGAACTGATGGAATTCAGAAGAATTTTCTGAATTCTTGCCATAGCTTAACTCATTCTTGTGATAACTTATTCCAAGTCAATACACTGAAGCACTTTTTTTTTCCTAACACAGGCCTTTTTACACTGTGTTTTAACCCAATATTTGAAGAAATATTTTATCTATAAAATAAAGGAGTTATATAAACATAGAGACATGATTTGTTCTGTTGCAGGTACTGTAAAATTTCAAAATCTTGTTGGTAAAGACCTTTCGTATTTGTGTATAAACTGTTAACTGTGTTGTTGTTATCTGATGCTGATAATGTGGCATTCACTTCTTTGATCATTAGAACTCATTCCAGCTTCCAGTTAAATCACTTTTTTTCAGTGGCTTCTCTGGTTTGGATCTGAATTAGTGGTGAATGCTTCCTGGCTTCCAGCCTGTGCTACATACAGACTATAGAGCATTGGTTCTCAAAGTCATGAAGGTTCCCTCAAAGCCTCCACTATTCCAGGCAAACTTGTTTCACAAATGCCTACAGCACTAAGCAAGCTAATCTATATGACAGTATATTTACTGAGTAGTCAAAATAAGAAGCAGCTCACTTTAATACTATGCTTAACTTATATTAACGACGCTGTTGATACCATCTCACAAAACATTTTTCATGAGCTTGGATGCTTTCCTCACTGCAGGGAGTCTTGGGTACTCAAATCCCAGAGCTCTTGTTTTTGCATTCTAATTCCGTCCACCCTTATATTGTGTGTTAATCCTGATGGTGTTATAGTTGTGAACATAACTAAGTTTATCCCCAGTAAGCAGCAAAATAATTTGTAAAGACTACAAAAAGAGTCTTGCTGAGGTTTCCCTCAGTTTTGGTGGTCTTCAAAGTTTTTGTTCTGCCTTAGAGATGCCTGAACTGAACATAAGCTATTGTATGAACAAAACCTATGGTAACTGCTTGAAAACTGTTGTAGAAGTATGGAGAGTAGCCTGTGGTCCATGGTTTGAGAGCCATTGCTTTAGAGGTCCCAATAGTACTTACTTCATGTTAATCTTGGAAAATTTACTCAGCTTTTAAATTAGGAAGATTCTTCATGTTTGTCTCTTACACCTATGAATTGTATTCAAAAGTACACTGGGGCATGAAATTACTAGGAATCAAAGATTTGCAGGCAGGTGTGTTGCTTTTGGCCTGAACTACTTGGGCAAAATCTCTGTTGCTTATTCTGTATCCTCCTTACCCTTCAGACATCTCCTGAAGACTCCTTTGTCTCTGCTGATGCTCTTCTCAGTAGAATATCTAAGAAAACCTCAATATGTGATCAGCCTGAATATCTAGATCCTGACTTAGCAGAAAAGAACCCCCCAGTATTTGCTCAGAAACTTCAGGTTTGTAGCAGAAATATAAATGTCACTTTTCTTTAAGTTTGTTTATACATAGGTGGAGGGATGCTTTGCCTTATCTGAAAAGCGGGGGGGGGGGAGGCTTGGAGGAGAGGTGGGAAGGAAGCAAAATGATTTGATTCATTCCAAATTAACTTTGGCCTTTCACGAACTTAAGGAGCAGAGATAATTTAATTCATATAATACATAAAGTTAAACTTAAATTTCATCAACACTTTCAGCTGTCCTATGCCACTGATGTATATGTTTTGCAGAAGTCTTAAAAAAGCAAATCTTTTAAGCTTGACCACAGGACTTGATGTGTGGAGAGTTTTCTTGACACCTGGCCTTAGTAGGTCTGTATGCATAGATTCATTTTCAGAGATTTATGCCCTAGTTCTGCTGAAATGAAAATTAGGCTTTGTTTTTCTGGTAATCTATCTAATGCAGAATTTGGCATGGCTTCTAGGAAAAGCGAATTTATCTGCAGAGCACTTCTGTATGTCAGGGCATATTTTCTAGAATATTTATAGTGAAACTTTAAAACAGCAAAGGTTGAACTGAGAGCAGCAGCTGGCATAAGTTCACATAAAATGAAGGCAAAAGGAGAGAGGTCTGTGAAACACAGCTTTAGCTTCAGAGAACATTTCTTTTACCCAAAGTATTGTTCATACTTACCCCTAATAAAAATTGTTTATCTATACAGCCACCTCAAAACTAAGCAAAAACGGGAGTTCTGTACCAGTGATCTAGTCATGAAAGGAATATGGGATGTGTTTGTCACCCAGGAATTGTCAGAACTGTGCATTAAAATATAACATTCCATTTTTGAATGTGTTAAACATTTTTGCTATGTTCTTAATACGTTTGTTTCTGTGGATTGCTCACAACCAAACACTTGACAGGAGGAGTTAGAGTTTGCTTCAATGAGGATAGAAGCACTGAAGTTAGCCAGGCAGATTACCCTGTCTTCTTTCCGCTCCGAGGTATCTGTTTTGTGCCTGCCGTGTGTGTGTGTGTGCAGACTAAGAAACCGAGTGCTGCTTTTTCTTTAACAAGGTAACTAAGACTTTCAGAGTGCAGTGCTAAGCTGTGCACAACTCGGTGTGACATGGAAGAGCATGCTGAAAGCAGTACTGCACATGGAAATGCTGTCACCTGCTTCACTTACAGAGTACCGCTATATCCAGATGAACAAAAGGCAAATTTGAAGGCTAGAAGCAGGCACATACCTTTCACAGGAGAGAGATTCTGCATTCAGGTGGCCATTTGTCTTCTGTCTGCAGCAAGATTTGCCCTAAAATACTGATGGCAAAACAATACCAAACCTACTCCTTATAAAGATGCCATAGATTTTGACTGTGGGGGTATTTTGCCTTTTGTTGGTATTTTCAGCTTGAAATCAGACACCTTGACCCTCAAAGTTCAGAAGTTAGAAGTTCAATCACCCCTGCCTTCAGGCTTCTGAAGAAAGGGACTACAGCAGGCTTGGAAGGGCTGTAGAGCTCCCAAGATAAAAAGGCCTCCCAACACAATGTGTCTTTATTCATGAAGTTCTAAAGCTTTTTTTTTATTGCTGCTTCTATGTTGTGCTGGCTAGTGCCTCCTCAGCGTGATGTTTTGCACTGCTCTAGGGATGCACATGGTCATCACTCTGTTTGGAACAGGACAGAAAAGCAAGTGTATGAACTCCTTAGAGAAACAGGGAATGGATTTCCTGTGAGTTTGTAGAAAATGCCATTAATCTGTGTAACAAAGATAGCAAAAACAACAAGCAGAAGTGAGGAGAGAAAAATAAGCAAAACTCCACCCTTTGACAGAGGACCAGCAGCATCTTGACATTAACAAAGACCCACGTTGATCCAGTCATAGGAATGCTTTTAGCTGAATACTGTGGGTGTCATGCTAGGCTGGGAAGGACTTTTGTCCTTGCATAACTTGCCTATTTCAGAGGGAGGTTGCTGATGTTAAATTAGCCTATGATGACAACCCTTGTGACCTACAGTGACTGATGGCCTGGATTAAGTATAATAGGATCCACCAGACGACTGCAGTGACTTAAATTTGGATGCTAACTGGCAGAATTCCCTTCTGGTTGGCTGGCCTCTGTTCTTTTCTTCATGTTGTATAATTACATTCAACATTTGCTAAACCATTACAGGATGGTGTAACAAGAACAGGATGCTAAATAAAGACACAAGCACTTGTTATGGCAAACTAGGTCACCTAAAAGAAAGATTAAATACAAGCATTTTCTGCTGTTACTAGGGCTGAGAGTAAGGATGTGCAGTTTGTTGTTCTCAGACCAAGGGACGTTATTTAGCCACTCCCAAACTTCGTGTCACAGACTTCAACAACAGCAGGCCTAGTCGTTTTTACATTGCCGAAGTTGTCTGTCTTCCAGCGTTGAGATGAATTAACACTTCTCTTTTAAACAGTCTCCAATAGGATATCCTGTGGCCATTTGTTTTATAGATGCAGTTTGAACAGAAAGCCAATCAGGTGTGTGCCCACCACCCTACACATGCTGAGCTGGGTGTTGAAAGAAGATCCAAGGAAAGGAGAGAAACTGAAAGGAAAGGCATCGGCACAAATGTGAATAGGGCATCACGGCTTTGGGGAGCTCTCATGGTAGTGACGGGGAGGAATATTTCCTTCACAGGAATGCCATTTTTTCTAGTAAAAATTTACAAGCAGAGAACTTATGCTTGGGTTTTACTTGCTTTCCAATATACTTGCAAGCACAAATAGGTCTTGTTTTGCCTCCATTGACCTGTCTGCACACTCATCAATTAGTTAAAAGAGTAGATCATTTGATACACACCCAAGCAGTATTGGAATGCTTGCAAAGAGCAAGCTAATGTTCAGCAGGGCTAAATACATATTCGTCTAAACAGTATGATAAAAAACAGTTTTCATTTTCATTGCAGTGCCTTTCTCTATTTGTTTTCACTTTGACCTTGAAGCAAGATAACTGCAGCCGGTTAATCAATGTGCATTTAGTTCCTTTCTGGTCAGATATCTGGTTTCTGTGAAAGATGCTGGGAAAAGAAGAGGAATTGCATTGGACTCTCAAATATTTACACTAAGATTGCAGTGACCTACATTTAGCAGTAAATCCCCTGCAGACGCTAATCTTTCTGTGCGATGTTCAGTGACTTATAAATCCCTACGCTTATTATTACCCCAATTAACTGCTTACCTTCTCAGCAGTTAGGTTTTGAACTTAAAGTATTGACAGAGTTATTTTGGGTAATATCATCAGCCTGTTGGTCAGCTTATACTATTTACTCAGCATAGGAGTATTTGGAGGCAGCAAATAACAGTTGCTGAATTGTACATCAGTTTGGAGCTGTGTAAAATTGGCTTTTGAAATAAAACCATGAGGACTTTCACTGGTTGCTCATGCCAAAGAGGGAACCTGGCAGCCCAGCTGTGATTCGTGTGAAGTGTTTCCAGAGTTAGGACAATACTGGTTGGACCAGTACCAACCATTTCTGCTCAGCAGTTGAATTCCAAGAGTTTTTACAATAGTTTTTGGAAATTTTAAGTTGGTTTGCATGTCACAATTACTTTTGAACAATCTACTCAAATGCAAGAGAGAACTAGTGAAAACATAACTGTATTAGGTGTTGAGCACTATATAAAAATATGCATAAGTATGTATTAAATGGTTTAAATGTTCTTTTTTCTTTAAAAATCTTTATCATCCTTGCAGTTACTTTGACATGTTTTTATATGTGGTTGAGGAAATTAGTGTTTCTTTCACCACAATTAATATTTTCCAGCAATCTCTTTATGAGATCCAGCAAATTAAGCTGCAGGAGGCTTTTGAAACACGATACATACAGTTCAACAGATTGATCTTCAGGACAACCTTTCTTCTGAAGGCAGCTTTGATGATTTAATCACTCTTTTCTCTCTCTTAGTTTTTCTTGCCTTGTGTTTGAGGAACTAAAGTACATTTTTTCTGAAGTTAGGGTACTGAGCTGAGCCAGCAGTAGTCTTTCTTATTGGCTGTTTTACCTTTGCTCAGGTCTGTGGACAGCACCATGTGGTTTTGTATTTATGCACTTACATAGATGTCTGAGCTTGTGTCCCAGATGTATTTTCTCCTGCATAGTTGTTGCATACTGGGAGATACTTTCAAGAATATAGGCTATGTAATTCTGATAGATCTTGTGATGCTTTTTGCTCAGGTAGGAGAATCCACTGGGTTTGAGGTTGCACCTCCTATTTAAGTTGGAGTTGATCGTTATTTTGTGTGTTCATGGTTAAACGTAGCAGAAAAGGGAAGGGATGGCTGGCTCCATAAATGCTAGAATTAATAGTCAGTTGACTCCCATGTTTATTAAAATTAAATTTAATTGAAATTAAAGTTTAAAATGAAATTAAAAATTAACAAAAAATAGAGCAAATTAGTGAGAGTCTCCTATAAATAAAGGTGCAGTATGGTATTTTGTAAGTACTGTTTAGCTTGTTCTTTCTCTAAGTAAATTTTCTTGCCTAGTCTTTTAATGTTGCTGGTGTGGTTTCCTCATGTTGTCTACAAACATGATATCCAGAACATCTAGTCCTGTGTTTATCTCGAGTGAGCATTGTATGTAATTTTTAATGTAGCTTCTTCAGTAAGGAGTGAGTGACATGAGAACTCAGAAGGGATTGCAACAGAATTAACAGTGTGTTTGGATCTTTTCTATTATTCTGGGCTTTGTAAGAAGGACTGTGAGCAAGTGAATAATTTATGGAACAGCATCTGACAAAATTTCCTTTAACTGTGTTGAAACCAGAGCATGTGGTGTTGGCATTAATGAGGTCTCTCTGTGTGCATGTGGAGAGGAGGGCTGAACCTTGATTCAGACATTGTCCACTCGCTTTCACATTCCTGTGCTTCAAGCAGTAGAATGTGACTTTGCTATTTTATTTAAAAACAAACAAACAAACAAAACAACCTAAAAAACCCCAACCCGCTTTTACAATAACATAAAATCTTTTTCTCTCTTTGGTGTAAAAAACTCATTTTAAAAAATTCTTGATTACTACTCTTAATTATTGCCAATAAAGCCTAAAGCCTAACATACTGCATTAGTGAACTTGAAGGAATGGAATATATTGCTTTATGCACAAAAGTTACAAGTAAATGGGAAAAATATGTTATCCCCTTCTCAGCAGCAAGGAAGTGCTGTACCTGAAAAGCTCTATGTGAATATCCATTTCCGTCAGTGGATGGGAAAAGGCATTGATCAAACTCGCTTCCCTCTCCACCCGCACAAACTGTGGGCCATGTCCAGCCCTCTCTGTGGCTACCTCTAGCATGGTCATAGAAATAATTCTAATTGTCTTGAAAGCTGGACAATTCTGCTACTGAATCTGCAGGTTAAATGAAAAAAAAAAAATCATTCCATATTTTAAAATGCAGTTTTGACACTGGCTTAGCAAGTGATGTGTGTACACTTATACAGCGAGAGAGGGATTGCTGGGCATGCGTGTCCTCCCTGCTGAAACCAGTGTGTTTGAATGTTCTGTACCATGTGAGGTATCTTCTTAGGTCACAGAAATTCAAGGAATTTTTGCCATACTCAGATACAAGATCTTTCCTGTGAAACTTCTTTTGGAGGAAGAATTTCATATAAAAAGAAAGAGAAAGGAAAATACTTAAGTGCAAGAGCACACCCTGGCCAGGGCTAGGCCCATCTTCCCCACGGTGCTCCACGAGGCGGGGGCTCCCCTGGGACTGCTCTGGGCAGTGCGGGAACCAGAGCCGCTCCTCAGCCCGTGAAGTGGAAGCGCTCTGTCTCTGTCTCGCAGAATTATCCCGAGGACGATGTAGCCTGTGCCTGTGCAGGTAGTCATAGGTGTCCCAGCACTGCGTGGGTGGAGGGGGATCCCCTTTCTCTGCTCTGGAGCCTGGAAACATAACAGAGCTCATAGAGACGCCTCTCACGATGAACTTGCTACCCCGTGTGGTCTCCGTGAGGGTTTGTTCTTTTTAAGAAAAAGTTTATTTTAAATGTCATAAAGACATTTTGATTCTCCAGCCTGTTTTAGTCCAGTGCTGTAAGGAAGCAGTGTTCTAGTGATGGCCATGGCATCTGTGCTGTCTGTCCCTCTCCTCCCTGCCCCAGTAGTGCTGATTTCTTTGGCCAGTTTCACGCATGTTTAACAGAGGAGTGGAACATTAAACCCCAGCAGTAATGTTACAGTCACTGCCACCTCCAAAATTATTTTGTTACCCACCAGCAGCTGAAAGAAAGACCATTTTGTTTGCCAGACTGCCAGAGGCAGTACCCAGCCAGGCGGTCAGCACGTGCATGTTAGCTGGTTGATGGTGAGATGCAAAGTATAGGTAGGGGACAGAGGGACAGAGCTGTAGTGGTGCACCTGCTGCAGAGGGGTCTGCTCTCTTTTTGGTTTTAATGTGCTGTAACTTGGATTATTTGTATCTAGAGTTGTTTGCAGGACTTCTCATGCATCTTGGTGTCACATACCTCTCTCTTGCTCTTTCTTGTTTCACATACTGCTCTCCTTCTGTGTTAATCTGGGCCACTGACATGAGCAAAATTGGCAGCTGCAGATGAAACCTCATTTAACTTACTAATCGCATGCTGAATACCAGTGGGGCAGAAACATCACTTGTATATTCACACTTTTTATGTAATACCATTTATGATAGATACAGTATATTGGCAAGTCAGACCCAAGAAAGTAAGGTGTCCTTTTGCTTCTTGTTCTTGATCAATTTTCTTGGAAGCAGAATTCCCCTTAACAAGCTCTCTGCCTCCAATTCTAATTTCCTTTGCTGATGTGCATTTGTTGTGGATGTTTTAATGAAATCTCTGCATCAGACAGTAGTATATCTTCTAATATAGGACCTTAAAATATTGATGGCAAAGTGCTGTCTTTATTTCCTCTCTCCAAGAGTAATATGGCTCTCTTGGTGCTTACTATGGATCTTAAATGTATATTTTATGATTGCTAAATTCAAAGTTCCTTGTCAGTGTTATTGCTGTTATAATTTAGTAGTGCACAGGATTCTAGTCCTACCTCAGGACCCTGGTGCCTAGCACTACACCCAGAAAACATATGAGCTAAACACATATTTAATGGTTCATTTCTTTGTATTTAAAAAAACAAACACACAGAGAGAACCTGCTATCCCAGCAGATGTTTCCATCTCTAAAAGTGCACTGTACTCCCGGATCGGCACCTCGGATGCAGAAAGCACCACAGGTCTTCTCTACCCCCAGCAAGACTTAGACTCTGCACTACGACTCGCCAGAGCAGAGGTAATTTTCTTCAGAATTTGGAAAAGAAAAGATGTGCCCCTTGTGGTTTCCTTCCTTCCTGTTTTCTCCCAAATGATTCATATTATGAACACTTGTTCTGTTCTTGAAACCATCCTCAGCCACGCTAAAGCCACGCCAGAGGCTACTAAAGCAAAGGGCACTACACTGTAAGTTTTATATTTTTTGACAGAAGTGAAAAGCAGACATTATATGGAAATGTATCTTTATATTTTTTAACCTCAGGTGTACTCTGTGCATCTTGACGTTGCTATATAATTATATAAAATTGTAAGATGCTAGAAATAGGAATAAAATTATGTATTTTACAAAGCTATATATAAGATTAGTCTGGCTAATAATAACAATTTAAAAATGGGTACAAAGTAGTGTTAGAGTATTCCAAACTTTATGGTAGATTGTGTGAACAAAAGGAACACAAAAGAACACAGTCCTTTAGGTATAAAATTCCATGGATGGTCAGCCCTAAATACGCATGTGGAAGCAGTAGAACCCCCTTAGAGGACAAACTGTGTTCCAAACCCATGGACAGAAGTATTTCAGGTTTGGCACCAGGTCAAATCAGACACAGCGTAGTGTAATATAGTATTTTTTGGAAAGTGTCCATGTTATAATCAGGAATGAGACATGAAACAAGAACATTGCATCTACTTTCCTAAGATAGTTTTTCAAAACTTAAGTATGATTTCACACCTGAACTTTTTTAATTGCATCTTGCAGTCTGAAAAAGAAAACAGTCACTGGGGGTGCTTATATTTGAACCCATTACGCACTTGAAAGCTATACCACTGTTAATTAGGATTTCATATCAAAATCAAATATTGTACAGTTATTTAATTTTCTCTTTAATGGATCACTTGGTTTTACTGTTTTGGTTTGGTTTTTTTCCTTTGCTTGCTTTGTTTCAGATTGTGGCCAAGGAAAGAGAAGTATCTGAGTGGAAAGAGAAATATGAAGAAAGCAGAAGGGAAGTGTTGGAAATGAGGTGGGTTATGAACTTGTCACTAATCACACTGACAGCATCTCATCTCAGCCTGTGGATACTATGCAGAGTACCATGGTTGTACAGCTGTTTTGGTTAGCTGAATTTGTGTCATTATTTTTAACTGCAGGCTTTGGATTGATCCTAACCTGATACTTTGTCTTTGCCCTGCATGGTGGGCACCCCTGTTCAGGGTAATCATTGAAAACTTCTGTGTTGCCAATCTCGTTTACATGCTCAAAATACTGAGATAAGAGAGGTCTTAATCTAGGTTCATGTAAGGAAAGAATTTCCTGCAGTTTGTGCTGTGAATTCTCACATAGATTGCGCAAAGATGTTTGCCTTGCCTGACTGAATGAGTCTGCCTGCAGAGCTGGCAGGGGTATGCACATGCTAATTTAAAATTCACTCTCCACAAACAGTTTTGCCAACAGAAGGAGTGTGAAGGTTTGCAGATAGGTATGAGTAGTACAGGCTCCCTCCAGGGCATTATTGTAAAGTTTTTTTAACAGTAGAAAACAAAAACCCAGTTGCCAGTAGGAAAGCATTTCTTGCAAAGGAGCCACTCTGGCCTCTGAGTGTTGACTATCAAGGACATTCAACACCCTCTTCTTTGAACTGAGCTGATTTTTTAATTACTGCACACGCTAAGCTTGATTTTAGTAAAGCAATAGTTATCTTGCATTTTGCTGCACCATTTGAGAGCTGACAGAAGGACCTTGAGCCTTTTCAGTTTATTCTAGTTGTACCTGTTGTATTCTCTTTCTCCTTGCAAACCTGCCTCTATTACATTAAATATCTGTGTACTGGCACATAACTGGTCTGATCTTCCTTCCCAACCTGGGTCCTACCACTTGTAACAGGGACAAAAAAATCACTGTAGTGTGGATAAGGTGAGTGGAGTTGCTCAAAGAATCACTGTTGCTTCCCATTTCAGCCATTTCTTTTTCTATAGTGGTAATACCATAAGAATGACGTACCAATGAGCTTGACCTGCTCATTGATCTGAATCTGAGAAAGTAATCAAAAATATTTCATGGAGTCTTTAAAGCCTATTATTTTCTACCTTCAAACAGACAGAAAAACCACACACACCCCAAACTCATAAATAAAAGGAAACTTAGCGTCCTTCTTTTAAGTAGTAATTTCTGCTATTGCTTCTGAGACTGACTTTCCTTCAAAATCATTTCTGTTCTAGCACCAGCTTCTTCCAAAAATTAAATGTCTCAGTGGTTTAAAGCTAAAGCCAATGAGCTGTATCAAGCGATGACCTGCATATGCAATTCCTGCTTATATCCAGGAAAGCTGTACTTAGGGAGTAAAGGTAAAAGTCAACTGCAGTGCAGAACTCGGCAAACGGTAGCATGGATGCCAGGAGTCGCACATGGCAGATTTGAATAGCAGCAGCACAGCGCTTTGAGCCAAAGCATCTTAAGAGAAGCATCTGAAAAGGCAAGGGCAGCTGCTTTATTTCTTTCAGAAAACCATCTCCCAGCCCTCAAATGCACAATGAGGCAAAAGGGGAGAGGAGTTGCTGCAAGCTGTCGAACCGAGGAAGCGAAACAAGGAATGAACAAAATTAGGAATTGTGTAAGGAATGTCTCAGAGTTCAGCACGTGCTCAAGTGCGGTACTTGGTCTGCTCTCTAGAAACTGCCTGGAGGCATGTGCCTGCCGGCTGCGAACGGGCACTGGCAGAGGTTGCTTATTCCTTAATGAAAGGAGGGCAGGGGGTGACACAGAGCAGCTGGCACGCTGTAGATCTGTACCTTCATCTTCCTCACAGTAATTTGCTTGTGTGTCTACACCCACAATGAAATTTGATTTGAAAAAAACCACATTATGTAAGCCAAATTTCTCACAGCCCCATCCCTAGAAAAAGTGAAAAAAATCAGGCTAATATCATCACAAAATTATAAAATACATATGTGTGCACAAAGAAAGATTTATCTTGGAAGACAAAATGTTGAAACAGTCCATGTGTGGTAAATTGGAGATGCAGCAATTAGATACAACATAATGATACACAAGGAGTGAAGGGATTATCTAGAGTTACAAGCACAAAAGTATCACTTTCCACAGGAGAAGCAATGCTCCTTTACCCAAGTCCTGTGTGCTCTACCTGGAATATCCTGAGTCCAGCATAGTTTCCAGAAAAACATCAGACTGGAGGAAATTTCAGTCCAGAGAACAGCAGCCAAGATGAGAAGTTGTAAGAATGTAATATCTGTCAAAGAGCTAAACCAGGGTGGGCTATGCTGTAATCCAAGGGTACAACCAGAGGTGGGCAAGAAATATTTAAATATGGTTATTTGGAGGACTAACTGATTATGCCTCAGTAAGGGAAGTCAAGCATATGACCTTGGAGATCCTTTGTAACCCTGGATTTTGTTGGTGGGTTTATGACTTCTGAAATTGCAGAAAGTCAATAAATAGAATGAACGTATAAAATACCAGGAGTTAAGCCGATGCAGTGTGTCAATCTAGGGTGAAGATGTGCCGTCACAGAGAGGAGTGATGTGGCCAGCATCCTTTGGTTCCCCAGCCATAATGACCATTATTGAGGCTGCTTGACTGAAAAAGGCCTTTGACAATGATCCGGAACAAGACTTCACTTGACTAACTTGCTTTCCAAATCCAATATTATTAAAAACAATGTGCCATTGCAGTATCCACTTCTATTTAATAGCTGCCACATGATTCATAAGGCTGGATAATGCAGAGAATGCAGTACCTACTTGAACTAGTCTAAGCTGGTAAAAATAAGAAATATATTAGGTTATTTGACTTTGCTGCCAACTTCCGTGGTGCAGTGTAGGCTGGGAAGTGTTGTAACAGTGTCTAATGTCGCGTTCATTGCCCTGCATCCTTGGCTTCATTTCCTAGGATGATAAAACTTCCTAAAGGTGCCTGGTGTTACAAGCATATGACATGGCTTTAAAATCCTTATTGCTTACAGCAGGCTTTTGAGGTAATCTTCTTTGGACATGAAACCAATCCCTTCCTTTTAAGGGAAAACTCTTGCCACTATCTGTGCTCTCAAAAGTGTCATTTATAGTTTAAAAAAAAAAAAAAAAAAAGAAGCCAATTAAAACAAGAGGACTGGCAGCAGGGAAAGCAGCATTTGAGCAGATCCCAGTGGAGGCAGCAGCTGAAGCAGTAAACCCCTGCTCTGCTGAGTGCTCTGCAGGTCCAGGGCAAGTGAGATGCTACTGACCTTTGGGGCAGGTGGCCTCTTCAGGGGTTTCTGGGCTTTCTTTGTGATTCAGATTTGAGACAGGCGGTACTGGACTTACTGCGTTAGTATTTTGGGAGCTCTGCAAGTTTCTCCTTTCCTTACTGACTTCTGTCTCAGGATTTTCCCACATCCTTTCTGTAACCTCACCAACTGCACCAGACCTCTAAAATGGAGCAAGTGAAAGCGAGCTAAGACTTCAAAAGAGATTTATTCAAATACCAGTGAGCTATTTTGAATATCCACTTCAGATGAAGTGTGGGATAATTTTGTTTTTCGTAGACAGTCCTATGTGGCTCATGAATCAAAGCACAGATCAAGCTAGTCTCATTTCATTAGCTTTATTTGGCTCTGGGAAGAGATGGATCATCTTTCTAAATCACATTTAATCTGCTTATTTTGGCTAACCTCCTTTTCAGGAAGGAAAATCAAAGTCTACCATGATTATATGAAATAAAATAGTCTTAAAAGTAACATTTTGCCACCTCTGTTTCAAAAACAGATTTGGGAAATAGGACACGATGGATTTTGTGCTACATAATTGAATATTTTGGTCTTGTTCTCTTAAGTGCTAGTGGATCTTTTAGTCACATTTGGAGAGTAGATCAGATATATTTTGGATGAGTGCCAACTCTACTCCTGTTAGATTTACTTGCTACCAATTATAACTTAACGTTTACATTAAAAATAAGCAAACACAAACATGGAGAAGAGGGGAGAAAGTAATGGGAAAATCGGACTCTCTAAGTCTTGAATTAGACCAATGTGATTATGTTTATATTTATATCATGACCGGTAATGTACTTCAGGCACATTTCAAATAACAGAATTTGTTTCAAAGCAATCTCTTTTCCCTCCCCCCACCTATACTGATTTACATGGAGATTTAAAAATCAGGTACAATGTTTAAACTGTCAGTTTTATTTGTTACGCAGATAATAAGGAGCATATAAAAATGTGAAGGGGTCCTGTATCTCTTTTAAAATACCATAGTTCAGTTATTAAGTAGCATTTTTTCTAAGGAAGCATTAACAATTATGATATTTGCCAAAAACTTTTCTTTTTTTCCCTCTTACAGGAAAATAGTTTCAGAATATGAGAAGACAATTGCCCAGATGATAGGTAGGTGTTCTTAATCTGGAAGATTCTCTCCTCCACTTTGATTTTCTGAAAAGAGCCTAGAAACATGGTTGAAGTTGGTGGGCTTCATTTTGATGCTAGCTACATCTGCTGATGCTGCTGGGAATAGTGAATGCATCTGAGCACACCAGCATACGGTGCCAGGTTGTGATGGAAAGCTAAGGCTTCGTTTTACAGAAAGTAGCCCCCGAGGCAGTTCAGGTAATACAGGAAGGTCAGGACTTTTTCTTCTGCATCAAAGCAGACTGTCCCATAGGAAACATGTTCAAATGCTTTGCTCAGAATGCACAAGTATCTCTGGGAGAGACTTGCAGTGACCTAAAATCCCTTCAGTCGTCTGCTCCCAACTCTTTAATGGGAGATACCAAATTTAGCTCTTTACAACAACAGGGATTATCTGTGTTAAGTGCATTGGTCAGACCAAAACCTAGATTAACTCCAATCCCAGCTGAGTGATTATGAGTGGTCAATCTCCATGTCCCCAGTTATTTGCTGACATAGGGGTCATCCTTAAGGTCTAAACTATGACATCTTTTGCCTCACAATATATAGAAAATGCCTGTTTTAACAACATGCCCCAAAAATGAAAACCACTACATGCAGTAGCTTTTCAAAACCAAAGGTTGCAGGATTTGTGTGCTTCCTTGGCATGGGAGGTCTGGCCCTGGTGATTTTAAAGCTTTCTCATAAGATTTCCAAAGCTCTTTTTCTTAGTCTGGCTTTAGAAAGCACCAGTGGCTTGTGCTGCCCTGTACTGCTTCAGCTCAAGCTGCTCCCAGGAGGGCAAACAGCTGAGCAGGGTCATGGGCTCTGTGTGGCCAAAATTGCTGGGAAGAGCAGGAAAAGAAGCAGTGACTGATGAGACAGCAGGACCAAGCTCACCTGGACAGGCTTGAGTAAAGCAGCAGTGAATGGTGAAATATTGTTAAAAGCCATTAGGAGTGGCCTCGGAGTTAAATCTGGACTGCAGGAGAAAGGCTGGCCTAGCTAATGATATCAGCGAGCAGGGAGTGTTGTGTATCCAGCCTGTTTGCACTGTGCTTAGTGAAAAAAAGAAAGAAATTATTCCTCTTACTCCCCCTGAGAGAACTGTCTCAGAGAGTGCAGCGTGCCAGGAACACAACAGGCATGCCTGCATCTTTCTAACCGGTTTTTAACAGGGAGGGATTTTAATTCCAGCTATCAACATACCATATTGGTCTGTCCTTTTAAAATTGGCAGTCCCCTCATATACAGTAAGTATTGTGTGACCCCCAAAGTTTTGCTTTCTTTTAAATCTTTTTTTTTTTTTAATTAATGCCTGAGTTGTATTTACATAGATTTGTAGCAAATTTTATTATTTTTGCCCAAAGAGAGTGGGGGAAGGTAGTTCAATGTCTGGTGCTTTTGCTGCCTTCCTATATTTCTTAGCTGTTGGGAGACACCCCAGCTTGCTTTCAAGTGAAGGGGAAAACGGGCCTATAAATAAATAAATAAATAAATCTAATAATAACAATTACAACACTAATGATATAGAATAATGAATAATATGGCTGGCTTCATTCTCTATGGTGTTATGCCTCTGTTGCCTTTTGTATGTACAACTGAGCAAATTTGCCTGCCTTCTAACATAACGTCTGTCATTCTCATCATGCAAGTGTTAAAACAGGAGTGACCAGAGTATGCAAAGAACTTAATTCATTTTGGTTCACACTAAACATACTCTGGTATAGCTTTGTCCCTGAACCTGGCCATTCATATGGACAAACACAGTCCTTTTTTTCCCAAGCATATGTATATCGTTAGCAACAAAAGTTCTTTTTGATAACAAGTTCAAATTCTATTTTTGAGAAGCAGTTTTAAAAGAAAAAAATTCTAATTGTGAGACCACAGTGCAACAAGAACATGTAGGATAGGGGTCCTAAGGCAAAGGCACAGCCATGGCTTACATAGTAAATTCTACAATTGCCATTTCCTATTGTTGCAAAAAAATCAAGGATAATTAAAGCATTGAGCCATTGGTCACTGAGGAAGTAGAAAGATCTTTAAACTTCAAATCAAGAGTATCAGTCAGAGTCTTTCAAATGATCTATGGCAAGTTTTTAAGAGCTGTGGCTATAAGTAATGTAATTTGCTGTCCGTTTGCAAAGGATCTGAAACAACAATAGTGACACAGAAAGCATGTGTTAATTAGAGCAGTATGCAAATTCTACAGCATGGTAATACGTTAAATGCAAGGCTTCCTCTCCCTGCCTTTAATGTAAATTTTTGGTATAATTGTCCCACTTTCTCCTGTCATTTGTCATAAATTACTGTCCCTTTCGATAAAGGAATTCACTCATCCAAATGCCACGATATAGAGGAAAATGATTGTCTGTGTGCTATTTGTATGTACTTCACTGAACTATTATCACATTATTTAGCCTTACTGCTAAAGCAAAACATGCATTTTGACAAAAGAAATGCCTGTGCTTTAACCCTTCTGAGCTATTCATACAGCCCTGGTAGGAGGGCATTACAAGTGAACCGCTTTTGCAAATCCCTTTAATGAATATTCAGTATGGTTGATAAGTCCTGCTCAGCTTTTTATAGGTCATTATGTGTATGTATAATGAATATTGAAAATATTCCATATTAACAATAGATGATTGTGTATGTTTGCCTATAAAGGCACTGAAAACACGCATTGCAAACAGTATTGCCTTGGATTTCCATGGCTGTGGAATGTCTAGTATTTGCTGTATTACACATATATAACCCAATATTACCCAACGTAGCTTGTGCAGTTAGTTTCATGCCACACTCTGTACAGCCAGAGCTTGCAAGCTGTCAGTGTATAGATCCCTGTTAGTGTCTCTTTGCATATTATTTCACTGGTGCTTCAACAATTTTTCCTTGTTTCTTACACTCGCCTCAGCCCCTAACACATTCTCGTTTATATTGGGGAGGGGTAGAAAAAAGACCAGGCTTTCCAGGCTAGCCTGCTGCTTGTGCTACTGCTTTGCTGACTGTTTCCCAAGTTGTGTGGCTCACAACTGTGTGGCACTGGCAGCTGTATGGAACGGAGCCTGCGTAACCCCCGTGGTCATGGCACCCCACCCTACACACACCTTGATCGCAGCCACCCGCGGTTCCCTTCCAAAACCCCTCTCGTGGGTTTCCTTTTTATTGATGGATTTGTAATGTTAGGGTTTTTTCTGTTAAAAATGTATCCTCGTATTTGTACGTTTAAATACCTAATTAATTCTCATTATGAAAAACAAACAGATGTTATGCTTTGTGCATTACAGGTTGTTGCATTACTTACTTTCTGCTTTCCTAACAATTCCTGATTTTCTATTTTGCTTCCATTTTTGTTGCTTCTTGCTATTTGCTTGCAAAAACAAAACAGGCAAGCCTGGTAAGTAAAGCTTTTCACCAACTTTCACACCAGCATTTTGCATTTTTAGTTTCTTTTACTTTTGTTCTCCGTTTGCTGCATTCCCATTAAGTAATGTAAGTAATACTGAGCTGAACCTGAAAGCGGATCTGCTGTGGTGGTGCTCTGATTCTGTCAGTTTGGATAGTGTTAGTCCTGAGCATACTGTTGTTATTGTTGGTGAGCCGTGGACAGTGTGTGTTGCAGACATGGAAGCCATTTAATTAAAATATTTTAATCGCATAACCTCATAAATATCTTTAGAAATAAGTATCTGTAACAGCCCAACTAAGATTTGACTGGCAGACTATTATCAGTGCAATTCCACTAAGCAGATTTTTCATTAAAGCTAAATTTTAGCTTTAGAAAATATCACAGGGATCTTCCAGTTCCCCTCCAGCCAGGTGCTAGTTTCTGTTTTCTGTAGTATTTAACCACTTTGGTTTTAAATGTATCTTAACTGTTACCTGAGACTATCAGGCACCCGTTTCCTAAAGCTGACTGGAAACTTTCCCTCTTTTCAATTCATATGTCTCTGTCTTCCCCAGTATAAATTCCTGTTTTCCCCTTGGAGTCTAGTGAGGTGCAGCTCACTCCCTGGTCCAGGGAGAGGAGAAATGGAGCATCAGATATCACTTGTCCCTAATGCAATTCCTGCATGCATTTGAGGTGGGCTGGGGATGTGTGTGAGGAGCTGGTCCCTCTGAGGAGAGAGGAGGGCACCGCGATGCACTGGGAGGAACAGGAAGAGCTCGGTAGTTGTGAGGGAGTGAGTCATGAATTACTAACTTTCTAGGTTGCCCTAGAAGCAAGTAAGAAGGAAATTGCTAAAACACTGCAGACAGCAGTCTCAGGAAAAGTAAAGTTGTGACATTAAATACATTTAAGTACATTACGTGATCATGCAAATGCATCTCTTCCCCTGCATGGAGTTGTGATGACAGGTTTTGCCAAAGAACAGGGTCCTGCCAGTAAGTGTTTTGGAATTAAGCTGTGTGTAATCTCCAGCGTGATTAAACAAACCTTGTGCTGGAATGCAAGGTGACAACTTCTCAGATTTAGAAAAATAAACAAAGGATGACAAATGGTTTTCTCATTTTACTTGAGAATACAGTTATTTTGACACTACAGATGATGACAGAGTGTTTTTAAGAAGGCAAAATAGAAAAGAATGTTTATTTTTTATGAAATGTTAAATGTTGTCAAACTGATGTGGCATTGCAGGGCACTGGGTTTCTTGGTTCTGCCATGTCAAAGGTGTTTGCTGACCAGTAAAGTAAAGGCATTAACAACTTCCAGTGCTGCAAACTCAGTGCAGGTCCTGGGAGCTTCTCTGGTTCTTTCAATCGTCTCCATTATGTAGAGCAAAATAACCTCAGGTCAGGCTCTGTCCCAGCAAGATGCTGTCAGTGGGTGTGCAGAGGAGCACAGAACAAAACCAACATGAGCTGATGCACAGCATGGCATCATCGGTGCTTTGGGCTTAGTTAGGCTAGCAAAAAAGTGTATAAAAGGATTGAGTATGCAGAAGAAAGAGATTAGTCTCAGTTTGGGAATTGACAGTATCAACTTTGACATTTCAGAGCTGACCAGCACTATGAAATACTTGATTCAGATAAAGACTTCTATTCAAATGAAAAAATTAAGTCTTGTTTAGTTCTTTATACTACAAAATATAAAGGCCTGAATGAAAAGTTGTAGATTCTGAAATGCCCCACACTTCTTACACGGGAGAACTTCTTACCTTATTTTAGTTGCCATCATAGACAAAGGGAAACGGTAATATAAAACCGCTGCGTTTTGCGGGTTGGTTTTCATTTCAGTATCATTCAAAGTAGCTCTTAAAACATGGACACAAGAATCATATTTTAGGATATGAAGCAAAAAATGAAGCATTTTGGAAGACAATGCCAGACCTTTTCTTCCAGTTTTATGGCTATTCCAATTTATTACTAGGACAATTCCTTTCAAAAGTTCTCTTCCATATGGATTTGGATTCCTGTTGTGTTCTTCCCACTATCTCTGCCTCAAATGTAACTATACACAGGAGAAGTTTGAAAGATGTTTTCTGCAGACCAGAACTTAGAAAGTCTGTCTAATGTTAGATTTCCTTTCTGGTACTTGCTACAATAATCCTAAGAATGACAGTTTGCAAAACAGTGTTCTTCCAAGGAAAGGGTTGAATTCCATTAAACAAAGTGCCTTGTTTGTACAGGATTAGAAGAGATGCCAGGAGATGACAAGCACATATCAACAATGGCAAATAATTTATTGCCAGTGCTAGTAATGGGCATAAATGTCTTTCCCTTCAGGCAAACAAGGGAACTCCAAGAGCTGCCTTTTATATGGGAACAGCTGAGTTCAGAGTGAAATAAATCATCAGTACAGAGATATATTCACATTTTTCCCCAACATCAGAATATTTAAATATCACTGTAATTAGCAACCTTTTTCCAAAACAGGATTGTGTCTTGATATAAAAATGGCTTTTCTGGATCCTGCAAACTTACTAATACCCAACATAGAGCACAGCGTAGTAGAGACTCTAGATGACAGTGAAATCAGTGTTCTTACTACTATTACCCTTCTAAAAATCACTTTCTTTTTTCCTCCCCCTCTCTTCTTTCTAACAGAGGATGAACAGAGAGAGAAATCTGTCTCCCATCACACTGTTCAGCAGCTGATAGTGGAGAAGGAACAAGCATTGGCAGATCTGAACTCAGTGGAGAAATCACTGGCAGATCTTTTCAGGAGATATGAAAAAATGAAAGAAGTATTAGAGGGGTTTCGGAAGGTGAGTCGTGTGAAAGTCCCCTCCTTTACAGAGCAAAACTGAGCAGGCTCTCGTGTACCAGTGCCTGCATAACAGAAAGCACATCTTTGTGTTCCAGTTGAATCTGATGAACTACATTAGACTGTAGCGTGCTGGGGGGAGGGAGGACATGAATGCTGATTTGTGCTTTCATTTTGGAGTAGCTTTAAAAATTGAAGATTTTGCACAAGAGTAATTTGCTCCCATCTGCGACACTGCAATTTCATTAGATGTCACATAACTGTGGAACTTGAGCACATGGCAGGGCTGGCTTCTGGGCTGAGCATTCTGTTAACACCTAGGACGTGAATTCCTCAGGTCACAGGTTGTGCCTAAAGTGCAAAACATAACGTAATCCTCAGATGAAGGATTGTAACCATGATCAAATGCAAACAGAAGAACTGTAAATATTTTTGCATTGTGTAATATTGCTTCAGACGCCTCTGTGTGGGGATGTCAGTGTTAGCCTGAATGTGACTCCCACAAATAGATACCTGTACTACAGTTTGACCTCTTGGATTAAATTTTATGTGATCTTCTCATTTAAGAATGAAGAAGTGTTAAAGAAATGCGCGCAGGAATATTTATCACGAGTAAAGAAGGAAGAGCAGAGGTATCAAGCACTCAAAATTCACGCTGAGGAAAAACTGGACAGGTAATTGATTGTACACATCTCTTTCCAGGAGTTCATGCTGCAGGGAGATTCCTGTGGCTGGACCTTGCATCCCAAACCTGCTCCCTCAGGATGCAGAGGACAGGCTGCATGGTGATGGAGGGTGGAATAAAATGCCATGAGAATTTCTGTAATGTCCTGGTGTTTCTTTCGGCTCCTGACCATATAGAACACCTCAAATTTCTATCTTTATCAAATGTCTTCATGTTTCGTTAACGTTTTTTCCAGGGAAGATCAAGAAAGAAGCCATTAGCTAGGGTTATGCAGCTATGGAGGGCTGTGCTCAGATATTTGCACCTGCAGCCAGAATTCCTGCCCCCAGAGACTGGCTGTTGCCCGTGTGCTGCATTATTGCCCCTGCGTCAATCAGCAGAACAGAACGTGTAAGTGCTGCTCAGCTGTTCCAGTCCAGAGTCAGCCAGGCGGTCTTTCCCTAGTAACACCAGTTATCTAAGCTGGATCAGCCCAACTTGTGCTGAGGACGACGAGGAATAGTTGCACAAAAGATCATGCCAGACATGCAGAGATAGTAACTCCTTAAGCCATTGTTAAGGAGGAACCATCAGACTGTGGCTTAAGAGAGGCAGCTCTGGTTGATTTTTTTAAAATTAATTTATTTTCTATGCTTCCATATAATGAGCAATTAAGCATTTCTAGGGATTACATTCAGGACTTGTATTACAGTCTAGTAGGCCCAAGAGATGTGTCCAAAATGTCGCTAGGATTGATCAGTGTCTAAAACAAAGTAAGACTTGGATTTGCTTTCCAGCTGTTGTCCCAGATGTTAGTCTAGTCTGTAACAACTGGAGATCAGGTTTAGAAACTGCCATAGAACACTTCTACCTAAGTGGTATTTCTGACCCCAGCAGAGATATCTGAGAGAAGCATGAAGGGAACGACACAGATATCAAGAAAAGATTTTACAACCTGTGCTGAGCAAGAGAGGGAGTCATGAAAAATCTCCAGGGACAAGTCTCAGAATACTTTCAAAGGCATGCAGAAAGTGGCCCTGCC
The DNA here is from genome assembly GCF_963921805.1 of Phalacrocorax carbo. Taxonomy (NCBI): domain Eukaryota; kingdom Metazoa; phylum Chordata; class Aves; order Suliformes; family Phalacrocoracidae; genus Phalacrocorax; species Phalacrocorax carbo. Next base: position 18,232,727 of record NC_087524.1, read on the forward strand.
CTCGCCACCCATCTGTTAAGATGCAGTCCATCCTTCAGTACCCGCTGTCCTTTCCTGTGAAGAACCTGACATGACAAAAATCTGTGTTTTTTCTAGAGCCAATGCTGAAATTGCGCAAGTGAGAGGCAAGGCTCAGCAAGAGCAAGCAGCGTATCAGGCCAGCCTTCGTAAAGAGCAGCTGAAAGTGGACGCATTGGAAAGAACACTGGAACAAAAGGTAAATAGCAGTTCAGCTCTATTTAATGCAGAAGTCAACAGAATGACCAAAGTCAAGTGAAACTTCCCCAGAGTGGCTGCATCCAGCCACTGGAGCTCAGACTGCAGCCAACCGAGGTCTGCCCGAGGACCTGTCTTGCTCCTCATGTCTGGCTGGCCCGGCAGATCACCGGCCCCAGGGAGAGCAGCACTGCTCAAATCTTATAACAAAACCAGCTGTGTGCACTGGACAGTTCAGGCAGATGGACCCATCTGCCAGACTTTGATCCCAGCACCCGGGGGTCAGACTCGGTCAAAGCTCAGTGTGCACCTGCGTACCAAGCAGGGCCCTTGGTTTGCTTTCGTTCTTGGGTTTAAGATCATCTTGTTTTAATTCTTCTTTTTTTTTTGTTTCCATTTTTAGTTTTAGCTGTAATTCCAATGCTAGCTTATGTGCCTCCATGGTTAACATAGACAAAATGATCAGATACAGATCTGTATGGCTTCGGGCAAAAGTGACTGTAGGAAATCCCTATTTATATTTCATGTTCTCTAGCCCAGCAAAGGAGCTTGCTTTCAGTATAGTGTGGCTTGTCCTTGCTTAGAGCCTGTGGAAAACAGTGAAAATAATGCTATAAAAGTGCAGCCTAGAAACAAATTTGCACTATGCGTTATTATCGTGTGCTAGGAATGACTGCTATAAAGCTGTCTGACTTAGGGCTAAATTGTATTTATTGAAATTGGGGGAGCTGTGTGTGGAAATAAGTGATCATATTGTTTGAATGCTGTATATGTAGCTGTACTATGTATGCATATATATCTCTATATAGATAGATAGATATTCTGTTCTCTATATTGGAGAAAACTTAATTGTCCCACATTTCTTCCAAAGGTTGGATAATTTAAGAAAAAATACTGATCTCAATGCAACAATATTTCTCATAATACTTAATATTCCTTTTATTTTCCAGAATAAAGAGATAGAAGAATTAACAAAGATTTGTGATGAACTGATTGCCAAAATGGGGAAAAGCTAACTTTGAACCAAATTTCTGGACTTCGATATTGAGTGCAATATGACCATTGGCACACTGATGTCCATACATTTATGTGGACAGGTTATATTTTCACTTTTTCGTATGCACTACTGTATTTTCTTTCTAAATAAAGTTGATTTAATTGTATGCAGTACTATGATGACTATCAGAATTTCTTGCTATTGTTTGCATTTTCATAGTATAATTCATAGCAAGTTGATCTCAAAGTTCCTGTATCAGGGAGATTGTCGAGTTCTCTAAGAAATTACAAATTGCTGATCGTAGGCTTCCCTTTGTACATGAGTTCCCATGTTGGATGTCTTTTGGATTTAATATAAACATGTATTACTTGCATGGGGACTCTTGCCTTAAGGAGTGTAAACTTTATCTGCATTTGCTGATTTGTAAAATAAAATTAAAAATGAAAAAAAAATGCATGTCACTTAAATGAAATTCTCTATTGTAAATAAATTTTTTTCGTTGAAAGTTGAAGATAAGTACGGCTCTGTTTTATGTACTTCACTTGCTTCCTTCATGTGCAGCAGCGGATACAGCAGCTGTTATTAAGGAAGTCCTCCGCACTTCATGGGTCATTGCTCGGAGCACTCCATGGGCCATGAGAATATACTACTTCTATGCACATAGCTACGTCTGTACCGTGCTCTCTCTATAAATATACATATATATATGCGCTAGACTTGGACCATTCATGTCCCAATCATGGGCTTAATCCTCAGAAATGTTCGATACTCTGACCCTGATCCAGCAAATCACACTGGCAAATGTAAGGAGGCTGTTTCCGTGAGTTGGAGGCTGTGGCATGTGATGGGGTGGTGGTTTTTAAGCATATCTATTGCTGAAAGGTGAACACATTTTCTTCCTGCTACTGAAGGCTTTGCCTGCAGGGTTTGTGGAGGTGAAGTACGTGTGATTAGAAGTACAACCAGAATAAGCTAGATAAGTAGCATTCTCGCACACCTCTTTATCCTACAAGTTATCCTCTGCAGAAGATTAGGTATGTAAGATAAGCGTTAAGGCTTTATAGCAAACAAACTGCTTTCTTTGGGTAATGGTGCATCTCTTGTATCTCCATAATGTGGACAGTCTTCGGCCTGGCTCTTGTCAGCTCCCTTCTTGTACTCAAAAGTAAGTCAACTCCCTTTTCTATCCTTTTTTTATTTCTTTCATTTCCTGCGTCAGGCATGGCTGAGCCTCTTTGCTGTTCTGGGCTTCTCTCCTGGTCTGGGTTGGTTTCAGATGATGTTGTGTACGTGGTTAGCAGCACCGGATTTCACCTCTGCTATGTAATGTAAACATAAACATGTATGCTAATATATTTAAATGCATGTGTCCCTGTGGACAGCCAGTGTGCCTTCTGCTCTGCAAGTCTGAAGTATGGTATTTGAAATGTATTTCAAAATCATGCTTGCCTTTGAAAATACAGTGTAGTTTGAATGAAGCAAAAGAAAGGATCAAGTTCCGGTTGTAATGTTTAAACAAAAGCAAATGTCTTTAAGATACACTGTTGTGCCTTCCAGCTGAACTGATACTTTAGGAGGCAATGAAATATGGATCACAGTAAGATTTGATGTGTTTACAATGCACTTTTTCATGGTACTGTAGGCCAAAGATCATGACAGAGGGGAAAAAACCCTGATACTCCAACTTGTTACAGTGGACTCTGCTCTGAAGGTGTTACAGGGAAGTGTGGATGCAGTTACAGAACATCAGATATTCTTGGGTTATATTAAGGGCAAACTGTAACATCATCATAAATGGCATTTTTTAATATCTTTAAAATCAGTATCTGGACCACTTCTAACAAAGAAAAATTAATAGGATTTGCAGAATCTCTAGATATTTTTTAAACCTTTTTGCAATTTTTGCATGTGCTTCAAACAAAACCAGAAGTAGTGCGTAGTTGATATTGTAAAACATTTTTTGTAATCTCTAAACACTGTTGTTATAAGTGGTCTTTTTTTCCTTAATGCCAGGTGAAACACTGCAGTGTTACACCTGTGTAGGTTCTAGTGATGAAGACTGTAACAGACAAGGAACTCAGCAATGTCCAGGGCATTCGGATGCATGTGCGGTCATTAGAGGACAAGCAAGTGAGTAGTCGCAAACCGTTCTGACTGATTACATTTTTAATAATAGAAATAAATATGCAGTGTTGGAAAGAGAAGAATATGTAGTAAGCTAAGGAGAAGAAGAAAGGTAAATGTTTTCTCTCAAAATAAACCCTATTGGTAAATCTCAATCCCTAATTTTATTGGTTGAGCAGCAATCTAATACAAAATCCCACTGAGTGTGATTTGTCAGTATGCCATGATGAGCCATGTCCACACTATGTGAATGCTGTTAAAAAGCATTTTAAGTATTGCCCACTTCTTTTTTAAATCTCTCATTTTTAAGTTAAATGACTTACCTGGAAATTAGGAAGGCACTGCACTTGAGTATGCTCAGAGATATTTAAGCTGTATCAGTTGCTTCTAAGATAAATTACAATTATTTAAATCAAGTGGGACCTTGTTAGCGTGCTGTAATATGATGCAATTGTATTAATCTACTTGCAAGGGATGGCTAACCCTAGTGCCGTTGCTCAGCATTGGGTGGTCAGGCTTGTGCTGGGGGGGTCAGGTAGGAGCGACTGACCATGCAGGGCCATTTGGGTTCAATGTAGCTCTGTTCTAGGTGGCGTTATGAAGTCCTGTTCGTTCAGGTCCTTCTGCGAGCGGGCAAGGAGGGATGGATCCAGGGCACCGGGAGTGAGCGTTCACTGCTGCTACTCAAACAACTGCAATGCAAAAAGCCTGGCTTCGAGAGTCACCACCTCCGCAAGCTACTTCTCCCTCCTCGTCTTTACATTGCTGTGGCACCTGTTGCTGAAGCTGACATGAGGGGGTAAAAAGAGTATCCTGAAGCAACAGGGGTGACTATATTTCCGAATCGTGTTACTCCATGTACCGTATTTTTCGGTAGGCAAAAAGCAGTAGGCAGACCTGACATGTATAAAAATTGTTCTGTCTACTAAATATGTCTTGACCTATATGTAAGAAACGCTGCCCGCTTGCTTATCATAAGGGGTTGATTGTGCAAATATGTAACGTTTTCCTACAATTTAGGTAGTACGTATAAAGAAAAGGAGAAATCTTAACTGCAAGTAGCCTTGTAGTAGGGTAAAGGACCAATATCATCCAAATGCGGTTTGTTGTTGGCAGACATTCAAAAGCAAGCTAAAATTTTCAAGCACAAAGTGACTGGGAATTCTAGCAAGCAAATTAATCTTTCAGAGAATATTTGTGAACTGGACAAAGGCAGAAAACTTGAAATAAAGATGATTTAGTATTGATACAAACTGGTAAGAGAAGGTCATTAAGAGAACAATGCAGGGAGGTACGTTATATTATGCCTATTTCCTGGAAAAGAAACCCTTCCGGTCGTCTTCTCCTTTCTGATCCTTTGAGAATCTTACCACAATGTTAGAAGAAAAAGAAAAAGAAAAAGAAAAAAAAAAAAAAAAAAGAGCTTGGAAGTTGTTTTGAACTGGCAAGCTCCCTCCAGAGATCAGCTTCTTCCATCTCGACTGCTGGTTTTGAGAACAAGGGGTTAACTCCTCTCTTGTAGGCAAATTATAACTTGAGTAATAACATTTTTGTTTATCCAAATTCTTCTTGTGGTTTCAACTATGTAGTTAGTTCTCCACTGTCCTGAACTTCATTCTTTGAGTGTAAGAGTACTTATCTCCCCCTTCAATGATGTGATTAAGTTGATCTGTGGTGGTTTATATATCCTTTTCATTTTGCAAAGTTAATTAAACTACTTGGAGATCTTTATAAGGAACTCAATCAACATTTACCAGGTAAATATGCCACATTGTAGAAGGCATTGTGCATCGCTAGGTAGTAGGCAGGCAGTCCTTTGAAGTGGTTATGTTGAAACTAGGCAAGATGAGAAGTGACTTACAATGTGATAGTACTAAGCAGGGGCTTGGGTCTAAGATCCTGGAGAGCAGGGTGGCACCTCCTTTGAATCAAAACTCAGGGACAGACAAGCAGCTGAGTGGTATTTGTAGATTTTAATGTCCAACTGTGATGATCTAGTCTAATCTCTGGTATGCAACACGCATAGGACTGGCTTAAAGTCCAGCTGGTGTAATTGAAGTAGAGGTGGTTTTCTGAGTTCTAGTTTTAGTTGCCTGTTTGGAAAAAGATTTGGTTATCAAGTTTATGGAACTCACAAAATACGTGGCAAAGTAGTTTTTCCACTAGCTTTGTGTCATGACTTTTTTTCAGTATAATTCTTTGAGAACTCAATTCCAGGCAGTGTGTCACAGAATTCTGCACATTCACAAAAATTTATTAAGGCTGCAAACTCTAGAGAGCTTATTCAAGAGAAATCAGTGAAACCTCCACTTAGAGTATAACCCTAGCCTGGCTTGTAGCTGTTGTCTGTCACATGAACCAAACCGTCTCCTTGTCTTACTGCACTCTTGCCTCTGTATGGATCCTTTCATGGTCTCATGTAGGTTGTGGCTTCAGACTGGGACTGTTCTTCTGGGGTTTTGTTCAAATGGGCTCCCAGACGAGGCGGTTCTGGGCTATGCTTAGTTGCTAGGCATAGGTCTGAGAAAGCTGTTGAATATAAAGGTTGCAGCAATGCAACAGATCTTGGCTGAGAATGTTAATTTAGACTTAAATATCTCATCTGTGTAAAAATCACTGACGTTGGTTTAAGTATTTTTCAATTTACTCTCAGCTTGAATCGGTTCCTTCAATCTGTTCTGCTACAGGAAATATGTATTGATTGTATCTTTATTTTCTGATTGTTCTGCAATGATAAATCTGTATTGAATGTAATTGCAGTATATGCTCAGTGCATTTCCCTAATGAGAAAATAAAATACATGCAATGGCTGACAATGTCTCTTGGTAAAAAACTGCATCTTTTAATTGGGATTTCCAGTTGCATCTGGCGGTCTGCTTTCCAGCAGGAATTCTGGCTGTTTTTCTGTGGGGTGTATTTCTTAAATCTGTTAGAGAAATTAGTGAATGTTGATAGTTTTCTTACTGTGATATATCCACGATAAAATAAGAAGGTATGCTGTATCCTCTTGACAAACACCATCTGTCATTCCTGACTACAGCCAGGGCGCGGATCTTCAGGCAGCTCACAGCCTCCTGCCGCCTCCGTTTGCTTCTGCCACCCAGCACATAACAGGCTCTGCTTTGCTTTTTATGGGTCTGACATTTTTCCTGCCTAATTATGAACCTGAAGTGTGCAAACATGTATACATCTAGAAATTATAAGCCGTATTTATGGATCGATATCGGAGGGGTTTCACAATGGTTCTTGCCATAAACGTTGACAGGAAGATAAGCGCAGAAAAAATGGAATTAAATAGAAGGAATATTTTTTAAACTCCATTAAAAATACAGAAAATATTTTCAAGTTTTCATTGCCATGACTGTGCAGAGCTATTCCCAGTCATATGTAAAATAGAACGTAATTGTCTTTAGTTTGGTTGTTCTGAAGCCTCACCATTCCCGGCGCAGTGGCATGCTCTGTCTGCCTTCCTTAATGTTGACAGACAGTTGGGACAAAAGGAGCTGAAACTGATAATGAAATGCCTTCTGCTGCAACTAAAAGTGATAGCACTTCTTTTTCGTCTCTCGTATTAGTCAGAACTATGTAGTGGATCAGTTGGGTAAGTACTGGGTTTGAGTTTAATGCTAGCCTCGCACCTTCAAGAAGGATCTCCACAGCAAGAGATTCATAATTTCTAAGTTAGAAAAACTCTCAATTATAATGAAAACTTGCAGGACTTACAGATAGTCCTAAATAATAATTTCCACAATTTCTTTATATCCTCTTGGTTTTGGCAGTGCAGGCAGTGTTCCCATATTTTCCCAGTCTTCTCAAAGACAATGAGAGCCTCTGGGACCTACCAGGAGCGTGCGTCTGAGCAAAGTGCCCCTGCACGTGCAAATGTACGATTTAATTTGTGTCAATATTCATCCACACCTGAATTTTCACATGGTGAGAGCAAGGTTCCAAGCTGTCCCTTGTTCTTGGTAAGGAATAAGCAATTCTGGAAGTTTGTGAGCTTTAAAGTCTAGATCAGAGAAGATTACCTTGATACCGGCTGTGCTACGTAATGAAAGAAGTTTTAACTACATCCTGGTGTCTTAGACCATGGTTTCTTTTTTTCATGTGAAATGTTAGTCGTGTGGCTCCGTTCGGTAGGGATTAAAACAAAGAACACCCATGTACCTCATGCTGTCGTATCTTTGTGTGCAGCAAAAGCCCAGCTGTGACAGATTTCATTGTGAGCTTCCCTCCAAAGGGTCTCAACCTTCCTGGACCCTTAGGACGCAGCCCAGAGCTGTGGCTGGTGACTGCCCTTGGGCAGGAGTTTTATGCTTTTGAAGTCAGAAGTCAGACTGCAACTCATGGAGGTCAAGGTTATCGCCGTACGTACACACACACTCCCTCTTGTCACCCAAAGCCAGTGGTGCACGGCGTATTTTTAACTGGTAAATTTACCACATGCTTAGATGTAGCATATTTATCCACAATAGTGTGGAAAGAAATGCTAACTGTTAATCCAGGCACCTGTGCATATGAGGAGTGTAGATAGCCACCACCGTGTTGGTGGCATACATACAAGTAAACTTCGTTAGTGTCTGGACAAAACAAGGGAAAGCCAATGTGGGTTTCAGTTCAGAAAGAACCACAGAAGCAGCATGTGATACTTCGCAGCGTGGCTCTGTGGAAAGTAGGTCTTGTCAAAAACATCTCATCTGAGGTTATGGATTTTTGCTGATACAGGCAAATACTTGCATTTTGCAGCACATTTCAGAGAAAATTGCAGTTGTGATATACAGACTGAGAGTTCAAGAGCTAGAAGAGTGGAAGACTGCAAAGACAAGTTCTCAGTAGAAAATCATCCAAATGGTATCTTGGGCACACATGATCTCACACCATCTTTCTGACAGCCCCAGGATGTTACCATAAGAAGTGTCACAAAAAGAAGGGGCTGTTGAAGTACTAGCGTGTCTGTGTCAAGATAGTCCTATATGTTGCCATAGAGACAGGTTTCCAAGGGAGGGGGGTAATGCACTTTTCTGGAACAAAACTAAAGCAGAGGAATAAGAGTGGGAGGAGATGCTGAGCATTTTGCAGCCAGCCAACCCTCCTCTGCTCCGCATTCAGCACCAGTGATCTCTGAAGTATGTCATTACTAAAATTGCTTACACCTTTTCTAGCAACCTGGTTTAGCCCCACAGGCAATATTTCTTTCAAAAACTACCCTTTTAGCTGCTAACTCAAAAGGCTTGTAAGTATTAGAGAACGTTTGCAAGGTGAAGGGGAATTTCTCAAGTTGTTTCCCTTTGCTGAAGACTTCCTGCCCTTCACCCTCACCAAAACGTTTTTCATTTTTTACTTTAAGCACTCAAGGAGAGAGGTGTTTGAACGTCAGCAGCCTTGGCCATAAAATTAAGGCTGCTGTTCAAATGAAGTCACTGATTCCTATCACCTTCATTTGAGACATCTGTAATCTTATTTTAAACAGTGCCAGTCACCCTCAGTTTCTGATTCTCAGTTGAAAAAGGCCAGTGTCTGCAGAACTGGCCCAGAGCGCAGACGGATGGGCTGGCATCTCTTCAGCCAGGTCGGAGCCCGATTTTGCTCAAAGACAAATTTTTGATGCACGGTTTTGCTCCTGTGCTCTCCCAACCTTCACAAAGCTTTTGAGATCTTGAGGATGTGCTTTGTCGCCCTTTAGGAATGTGTCTTATCCCCCTTTGCAGCTTTTGGAGGATTGCTGTTCAATGAAAATATCCAAAAGTATGTATTTATTAACTTCAAGTTCTCATATATCTGTGTCAATGGAATTCAGTTTCTAACAACATAATAATCTCTAAATTGCACCTCCCAACTCTATGATGATTACTAGTTTCAGTCTTTATCAGCATGATGGGTTTTGCTCTATTTTGTTTTATGCTGAGTGTATGAAGACTTAATGGCTAAGGGCTATGTAAGCCAGCTCTGGAGAAAAACTCCTGCCCCACCGGCAGGCAGGCATGCCAGAAACCCAGAAGCTGCATTTGAAGCAGGATCCATTTAAATCACAGTCAGCTGTTGGACTGAGCCTTGCTGGGGCTGCAGAGCTGGGGGTTAAGACAGGCTTTTAAAGCAATGCACTGTCACAGAAGAGGAATAAGCGCCTTTGCGGTATCAGACAGCCTCGGTGCTTTTTATGGTCTCAGCTCTGTGTTTCACTGCAGCTGTGAAAGCTGCCACCTCCAGTTGGACATGGGCAGGTGTGAGCAGTTGGTGACAATCCCTGCCTTCATCTCTCCCCTCATTCGGTCCTTCTAAGGGTTAAGCTTTACTTTTGGGAGACATCTTTTTGGACATTTCTTTTGCACTGTACCATTAACGGTGCTTATGAGTATTTGGCAGTCTCCATCACTTCAGTTTCCACATTCTCCCAGCCAGCTATGACTCCTCGTATTGGATAAACATGTCTGGTTTTGTTAAATATTCAGTTTCAATTAATATGACTCTGGAAAGAGCAAATCAGTTACCAGGATGAGGCAAATCCACGAGTGGGGCAGTTAACTGAGCCAGGAAAAATGTTCATCAGGAAGTCATCCGAGCAGGGCTGTGCCCATGGGTCATTGGCAGCAGGTTTATTAGCATTCCTGTAATCAAGCATAGGAGGAGCTCGTGGAGAGGAGAGATCTACCAGGCCGCTTTGCATTTGGCGATGTTTGTGCAGCAGGTGAAAATGAACGGTTTGTCCCTGGGTTGACAAGTCACGGACAAATGACAAGGTTGTCCCTGACCTGGTTGTCAAGGTCTAGGACAGGGAGGAGCTTCTGCTAAATCCTCTTTCCGAGGCAGCTCTGCACTGTCCATTTTTCTAGATTTAGTAGATCTTCCCTCTGAATCCCAGCAGAGCCGTGGGGCCAAAACCCTGTCCCCAAGACGGATACATGCATGAAAAAATACCCGTGTGTGTTTAGGGTGGGGTGCTCTTGCAACAAGGGCAGATTCGCAGTCAAGTGGTTTTCACCAATTGCTGGCAATTTCAGTTGTGGTATTTTAGGAATGGTGCAAGCCAATAAGGCTTTCAGAGTTGGTCTCGATGAGACTCTTCTGAGGATAATGGCAGGTAGGGGCAAGAAAAGAAGATGTTGACTTGGCACCTCCTGTTAACGTCAGAGAGAAGCAGTCCCTGAAAAAGCCATCTTCTGCCCACTCAAAAATCAGGATCCATTGTGGAAACTGAAAATAATAGTTTGCTCATAGAATGATCAGCAGCCTAGTGATCTCATCTGACCTCTACTTTGACATGGCTTATCCAAAGCTTTTTATGCTTATCCAAACTTTGGCTCCAGACCACACTGCAAACACGAGCTATTTGGGGCAAATCCGGGTGACCTCTCTTTCTGCTTGCTCTCATCAGGAGGATGAACAGAGGATTACCAGCCCATGGACTGGGTGTCCTGAGCCAGCAAATGAAACAGTCCTCCCCGTCTTGGAGCTGATTTCTAAGTCATGGTGTGCTTGAGAATCTTTCTGTGCCCAGCCTGAGAGATCAGTTCTCCAGGAGACAGATGGCCTGTGGGCTGCTTTGGTCTCACGAAATACAGTCAGCCGCAGAGCTTGGAATAGTTCTTAAAATAGTTTTCTCGGGTTTTTTTTTCCTTTTTTTCTTTTCTTAAACAATTTTGCTCTAGATTTGCCCAGCAACTACAGAAGCATTTTCATTCATGTTATTTTCATAACTGGGACTCTGAGGCCAAGGTGGCCACCAGCCCCAGTCAGGCAGAGGAAATGGGATTGGAGCCTATGGCTGAAATTAGGACAAGGTTTAGCGATGTTGCTGCCATTGGAAGCTTGCCCTGATTGAAACGAGGTGCCTGCAGACAGGCACCAACCCTCAGGTGTCTCAGCCCTCTCCCAGCTCCAGGTTCCCTCTCCAAGCTGGCCGTCTGGATGTCAGCTTTGTCCCGCTTTCCTGCTGGTTGCTGCTGGGACTTTGGATGCATTTTAAATCAGATTAGTCTCTGCTAGTTCTGCATGAAAAGTCTGAAGAGGCTGCAGTGCTAAATCAGGGGCTTATTTACGGAGTTTTCCTTGAGCATCAATGTGCTCGTTCTTTATTCTTTCTGTGGTAAAATCACCTTCATTGCTTTACTGCATAATTTACAAGAGAAACTCCTTAGGGTGTCAATGTAGTTCCACTGGGTTAACAGAAAACGGCTTCAGCCCCGTAGCTGAGGCACGCCGGTGTCTCCAGGCAGTATAGCAGGTCTGGCGTCTGGGCTGGGACATGCAGGTTGAGCTCCTCAGACGTATGTACTACCATGGCTTCCAAAAAAGGGTGGCACGCTGGACAAGTAACACAAACACATCTTACGGTTTTGCTATCTGTGGAAAAAAATTGAAAAATTGCATAGAAACAATAGAAATTTACATTAGCTTTGGATAATGCCCTTGCAGCAGTGACAGACCAAAGGCAGAGAAGGAAGGTTTGGGGGGAGGTGGGAATCTGCTGAGGCCAGCTAAGAAAGCTGGAAAAAGAAACAGGCACATAAGTCCTGCAGGTCTGCAAACTCTTAATATTTAAGTTTTCCTCCTCTTTTTTTCCTTCTAAGGTTATATATAACCTTCCTCTAAGGTTATATACCCAGAAACACCACCCAAAGGAACTCTTTTTGCCCACATGCAGAAGATCACAGAAGAAGCTGGTCCAAGTCAGACATAGTGACTTGAGGGAAGATTTTCCTTGGAAACTGCACTTTATTTTCCCTGATCTGCATAGCAGGGCTATAATGCAAGCTTTTCCTATTTCCTATTTCCGTGTTTTTGAAGTGTTGGGCTTCCTGTGGGATCCTCATCAGATCTATTTATTTAAATCCAGAAACTCTCGGACCTCATGCATTGCTTGCAGATGTGCTCCTGAAAGCTTGATCTCAGTCTCGGCTTCTTAGGGCAGCGACGGGAGCGGGTGGGGAAGGTGGGTCACTGCAGACAAGTGACCTAACGGCTGCCCACTGCCAACCTCCCTCTGCTGCCAGCCTTAGCCCTGCCGCCACTGCTGCATTTCTGTGCTTCTGCAGCAGTGGCGAGATCACATCAGGAAACTAACTTCTCAGAAGTAGACAATAATCTGGCAGCTTAATTTCTTGAAGCACTTCAAGGGTGACTGAAGCAGGGCTGGGACAAGACAGAGAGAGAAGGACCACCCATAAAAGCCATGCCTCCATAGGCTTTCCTACAATATTTTATTTGCACTGTGAACACAGATGTCCATACAAAGGAATTACCATGTGTTTTGTCTAACAAAGCTCATCATGGTCTGGGAAGGCCCTTTCAGGTGTGGTTTGATGGCGGTTTGGCTGGGGTGGATTGTGATGCGTCTTATCCTGAAATATTGGCTGCAAGTCACGCCAAAGGCCTATTTTTGCCCACCGTACTGCATTATCTGCAAGAGAAATGAGAGCAGCCCTGCTTCTCACACCTGCAGAAGGATAAGGTACATTAAAAACCCTCCAGAGGTGTTAGCTGCATGACTGATTTGCTAATCCTCAACACTGGGCTGTGAGAAAAGCCAGGAGGAATAGGGCTGGGAAGGCAAGGGGTGGTACAGAACCTGCAGCCCTTACAGATCATAGTCAGGGCTTCAAGACAGGACAAAATGAAAACAGCTTTCAGCCACGCTGGCTCTGGCGAACTGAGGTAGTTCTCAGGAAAAGCTATTTGCTTTGTAGTATTTTTTAAGGTAAAATATAGTTCAAGATTACTTACTTGAACTAGAACTGCATATCTCAGTGGAATCACTCAGCTGCAGTTAGCTGAAGGTAACCACCTTGATTAGCAGAGACGTGCAGTGCAATATCACTCAGCCTTTTCATTGTTTTTTAAAATCGCAGTATATGCTGCTATTTTATACAGTGCATAATATATAATAATATACAGTGTGCTAACCCGTGAAAAGTCAAATGATCTCACTGAAGGCAAGGGAACAGCACACACACAAAAAAATGCCACAGAGGGACATTTATGGCAGCAACAACCAGTTTTGACTTCCCCATCACTGTGATGGGGCTGGCAGGCAGCAGGAGCTGTGCTAGCCATTTGTTTGCTGCTCAGCATCCATGAAATGCTTCTTGCTGGATGGCTTCCCCTGCAATAGCTCCAGTTCTGCAGCCAAGCTGTTCTCCCAAGAGAGCTGAGGCGTATCGTCTTATATATGCAACACTGCAGTATAGCTTTGTTATGTTGGTAAAACTAGCCCAGGAATGAAAGCAGTCTACAAAAACTATATCCCAGGCGGGAAAAGTAATCCCTTCCATAGCATGTGTTCCTCTCAGCATCTCATACCCTGAATAGTAGGGATGCAATGTCGTGCTTCTGAAAGCTGGGGATCTTTTGAGTCTAAAAAAAAAAATTCAATTAAAAAAAAAAAAAGCAGTATCAGAAGGAAAATCTGCATATTGCCAAACACTCAATCTGCAGTAATTGTCTTGCTATAAGGAAGGGGATGATGTGATCTATAGTGTGAAGGTATCAGTGGAAACAGTCCTGCACACTCTGAGTCCAGTGATCAGATTCAGACAAAGCTTCAGAATTCCAGCTTATCGTAATGCCTCAATTAGTTTGAGAATGAGCCTATTTTTGCACAGCTTATCATTAGAGTATCTGCAAAATTTCTCGCTGGCCTGAAGAACAGTTAGGCCATTTTACAGCACTACTGCCAAGGAAGGAGATGTCCCTCACACATGTGTGGGCATCCTTCATCCCGGGAGCACTCTTTGGTGTAACCATGCTAAAGCCAAGTGAGTATGACCAGTGTATATGTATCATATTTGAGTTGACAAAGTTCTTCCAACTGAAATGCAGCCAGGAAGCTGCAGATTTGGTCGCCATCACATACATGATACGCTTTAGGCATTGCTATCCCTAAGATGTACATGAGGCTGCTGCTACTTAAATTGTGCCAGCACCTCCATACTGCTCTTTTCTCACAGCAGTGACCTTGATGCCCAAATGACGTTTTGACCCATAGCCCAGATTTATTTTACTTTCCTTTTCAGAGGTTTATTTGCTGTGTCTCTGGGCAGCAGAGCCTCACCACAGCATCTCCAGAGTGACAGAATGGCAATAAATGGTCTCTATTACCTTGCTGCAGCACATAAAAACAAATATTGATCACCGGTATGAAACAAGGCCTCTTGGTTTGGTATTGAAAATAGAAGTAACACATAAATATTTAAAATTTTAGTATTTTTCTTGAATAATTAGAGTGCAAAAACCTCTTGGCAAGCAGCAACCAGATAAACTTCTTTTACAGACAGTGTCTCACTTTCATATCTCTGTATTTGCCTTATTTGATTTATTCAACTGTCTGGTTTGGAAATGTCTTTTTTGCACATCCAAAATAATGACTGCAATGAGAGTGATTTACAGGAATTTTGAAAATTAAGAATCAAAGCCACTACAATTTCACCTGCAGTCCCATTCTGTTAATATTTAAGTGTCCTTAAATCACACTTAGTTTGCACATGCATGATTTGTTCCTTTTGATGGAGCAAGATATCAAACAGCAATAGAGAAGTGACTGATTAGGATCATCAGCAATCACTTCTTTTTGGTTCAGTAAAGTACTTCACAGCTACCTGATGTTCTCCAGAAAGGAGTATTTGCGGAGCTTTCATGCTCGAGTCAAGTGAGAAGAAATTAGTCCTTCTGGAGGAACAGATTATAAATACCAAGGAATGTATGTAGGAATACAGATTTCCACTGATACCACCTAAGAGGGTGAAGAGCTGAAATATATGTGTTACCTTTTCATCCTGATGAAAATTAAATTGATGAAATAAATTCTGACGATATGGAAGCCAGAGTTTTATTACAAGGGGCCATATATGTGGTTCTGGGAATGCAATACTATTTTTAGAAACAAGATTATACAAGAGCTAAAACACCTTTCACCTGAGGATTCGGAAACCCTTCAGACAAGCACCCCACTTCTAGCTCAGACCTCCCCTCTTTCTCTCTTTTGCTTGGAAATATGGCGGGTTTTAGCAGCCCTCGTGTATGGAGCACTGTGTCTCAGCTCCTGTCTTGTTATCCCCAGTCATGCTGGTCTCTTCGAAGCACCCAAACATTTTTCCCCCATGTATTAAAATAATTGGGCCATCACTTATTCATGGTCTTGTCACCCCAAATCATCTTCAAATTCCTTCTGAAACTCCTTTTTCTCAGGAATTCCTTCTTTTTTCCAGCTGGCAGCAGTGCTTGGTCACTTGTCAACTGTTGCTCAGCTGCTACCCGTGCTTGGCCTGGCATCTTGCTCCCACGCAGCGTTTCAGGCTTCCCATGCTTTGCTTACAATAATAGGAAACCTAACACCCATTCTGGAGACAGCTAATGTGAAAAGATCTTTTGAGGTTTCCTCAAAGAAAATGCCAGAGAGCGTTTCATTGGCAAACAGCTGTTAGTAACCAAAGTCCTCACCCCATGCCATTTTAACTACTAAAATTACTTTTTTAACTCACATCCCTTGATTTCTGATTACAGAATATAAGCATATCTTTTTATATAAAGCTTTAAAAATAATTTTCCTCTCTGTATCACAGGTGTCAGTCCATCATGGCGTGTGCAGTTTGCTCAGCTGCGTCTGTAGCTGCTGGCCAGGTGAGACAGAGACTGGGAACGCTGCTTGGGGCAGGAGGTCTCAAGGTCACAAAACTGGGGAGCAGCTCCGGAGACTTTGAACTGCTGTTAGATCCCTCAAAACTCCTGGGGAAAATCCTTTTGCATGCATTGACTTGCATATAACATCACTGTACCTGCCTCTGTATTATGTTACTTGACAAAAGTCGGGCTTGAAATCTGTTGACCCAAATAAGATGCTGAATAACTCACCCATCAATTTATGTCTATGTGAGGTGAGAACTTTTCAGTCGCTGACTTTCTTTTCTGCGGAGTTTGAATATTATGAGCATGAACAATGTGATGAAATCAACTTGACAAGGAAATTATATTCCTCGACGGCCGCAGCCCGGGCAGACGGGAGGCAGCACTCCCCGCGTCCACCAGCAGATGGTACCCGGGGGTCACAAATAGATATCTTCCCAGGGCCTTGGGCTCGCCGCTAGTTATTTAACCACCAAACACAACAGATCTCGAAAGATGACTTAAAACGACCCTTGTTCCTCAGCTCCCCCGCCAGACCCGACTAGGGAAACCGCCCGGACATTTAATGCCTGGTGTGTGCCATCTCCCCGGCCACACCGCCTCGAGGGTCCCCCTTCTTTAAGTGTAACATTATTTTACTGTCCTCAGAAATAATGCTTCCCACTAAATACCTCGTGCACTGGCCACTTCTACTGCATCCTGCAAAAGCAATGCTGTGCTGACCACACATATCACCTTATGATGACCATAGCTGTCGCGAGCCTGAGACGAACTGGGAACGGCCAAGCCCTGACGTGCTTGGCGCTGCACAAATGTAAAGGACAGGGCTGAGTCTCCAGTATGAACCTGGGCTGGACTCAGGTCCTAGTTTCCCACGACTTGCATTTCTACACAAAAAATCCATTTGTAGCTGTCCACACTTCTTTAGGAGGATGAAAATAATGTGCTACATCACAAATTGACCAATTTATTTCTGCCCTTGGGTGACCTTGCAAGCACTCTCGCAAAAGTTACCTCAAAGAAGACCTGCTTCCCAAACCAGATGCCTGCAGGTTTGTTTTTATTACATGTCCCTTGCCAGATCTCCCTGTGTGCAAACAGTAGATCTGCTAGACATTGATTCCCAGTTCAGCTCCCTGCCCTAGGACAGACAGGATGGGACGGCGTTCCTCTGGGGAGGCAGCCGGGGAGCACTGGAGCAGCTCTGCGAAGGTATGGCAGCCTTTCTCCGTGGGGCGAGTACTGGCTTGTGAGCGTGTCCTGCTCCTTTTCAGAATTTCTGCTTTCTGCAGAGACCCCAGGCTCGTGTCTGGACCTGTTATGCTCTAGTTTTTCACTTACACAGAATGACTTCTCCTTTATGCCAGTGTCATAAAGTGGAACCAGGCAAATACACTGTTGAATGGCAAAAAAAAAAAAAGATCAAACTGTAAGACAGGTGTAAAGGATTGTGCTTGAAGTAAGAACTCTTACAGGGCACGGATTGTAAAATCTTACCTAAAAAAAAAAATTAAAAACCTCTTTCTGTTTAGCTGTTTTATCCAGACCTAGTTCAAACTCCTGCAATTATTTTATGTGATACTGGCATTGTCAAGAGTTTATGTGTTATGAAGGCTCTGAAGTTCATGGTCATGTCTTCCAGCTACAGAGGCATCCATAAAAAAGTAGTTCCAGTTCTACCTTGCAAACTTGGCAGGGTGACCCAGAGCAGAGGGAAGGCTGATGGGACGAGGCTCCAAACTGAACATCAGCCTTTTACACCCAGATACATAAATAGCTTAATTTAAAAAGATAGCTAAATCTTTCCCCACAGATTTGTAAACATTCTTCCATGCTTGGAAACACTGTGTGGTAACATATCATACCATGGCCACCAGTGGAGTGGAGCATTTTAAAACAAACAAACAGCAAAGAAATGATGACGGGGAAGAAAACATGAAAGCAAATTTTCTGGAAGATTTGTTGTTGATGCCCTTTTAAAATTAAACAGTCTGTAGATTTGTAAGAACATTCAAAATATTGACAGTCTAACACCCACCCACACCCACACCCCCCGGCTTTTGCTGCTAAGCTCTTCCACCTTCAACTTGAGTGTTATATTTTGGTATTAAGTGTAGTTTCTCTCTAACAAAATCAGTTCTAATATTCTGTTCTAAAAGGCAAGAAACTCAAATTTAATGGAAGTTAGTTAGCAATGATTAGAGAGAGCCATAACCTACTCACCACGAACACTGACTTAGGATAAATGTGAAGGGCTTTTTCCCTCCAGGTTCCTCTTTTTAATACCTAATGAGGATCTGAAAGTCAGTAAAATGAGAATAGTCTTGATAGATAAACAACTTTGGTAAACAAAAAGCTTTGGTAAACAACAGCCACCCCCCTAATCCATATAAAAAGCTCATTAATGTTCATGGACTTGAAATGAAAGTGTAGGCTGTAAAATTTTATAAAAAATGTAATATAGCACCCTCACTGATCTCTTGGTGATATCTGAGTGAAGACTGATGCGAAAGCAAATGGTACTCCCTTGCTTTTTCACATATGTCATTTACCAGCCCTTTCTTCACTGTGATTAGGGGGGTGGGTCTCCTGCAGTCCTGCGCTCCACCGGAAGCATCAAGCGTGGGTTAAAGTAACTGCAGGCAAATACAGTACAGATGTTTAATTCAGCAGGACCCAACGTCTATATTGCTATATATAACTTGCTGTGCACCACCCGATCCTTCCTTTGCAGAGGTTACCATTTCTCTCAGACTTTTAAGGTCTTAGTTACCTGTTATACTAATTGTCTTTTCCTTCCCAAACCAAGTTTTCCGATTTTAATGTCAAAACCAGAAATACCTGGCTGTTCCTGTTAGGCTCCTCCACTACAAAGCGTGCTTTTCCAACTTCTGATGTAACTCCTCCTGACGTCGCCTTTTCCACTGGAAAATAAATACTTTTTCCTTTACACCAGCTGTCATCACAAACACCTATGACCACCGGATTCCTCCACACATGCGCTCACCTTTCAAGCGGTCTCCTTGACATGTACGTTTTCTCTGGCAAGGCTTGGTTTCCTTATGGTCAGCCAGGGATACTTTCTGTCTTCTGGCTTGAAACTGTCCGCTCAGAAAATCTGCTCGCTCAGGCTCAGATGAGTTCCCTGGTCTCTGCCTTTTGAGTTGGTGCTGGATATGGACCACAGGGCTCCTAGCAGTTCATCTCCTGCAGCCTGGGCTTGTTTGAGAACCTCTTTTCTGCAGTTCCCTGTAGCCCTCTGATGCCAAAAGGCATCACCATAGCCTGCACTCTGCGGCCGGGGCACTGGTGCTCCCCAGTCGATCTGAAGTCCTCAAGCCCTACGGCAAATCAAGGTGTAGGTCTCACTAGTCAAACTGTTTCCCTTTTTTCTTCTAACATGTAAATCATCTGCCACTTTTCTTCTCCCTATTAATCAGGTGGTCACTATATGAAATAGAAATGATGCATAATGTTGAAGGAAAACACAATTTAATAAGCTAGGAAGACCAGTACAACTCTCGTAGTTGCAAAGCTACAGTAGAAATCTATAGTATTTATTATTTTGATGGGGACATTTCATGAAACAGGCTTCTGGACTCAAATATTTTACCCCGTATAAGGTCTAATGCAGCAGAGCAGAGCAGTCAGTGAGTTGCCAGTGCTGCTATGGGCAGGGTGGTATGAATGACACAGCTGCAGTGCTTTCTGAAATTAAAGGAAGGTTCATTATCCTTGCTCTTTCAGTGTCTTCTAGAAGGCATTTTCAACCCTGGAAGCCAAACAAAACCAAGACAGCCCCAAACCAGGAAAGCACTTGGCTCTCACTGTGGACTGCAAGAAGTTGCTCAGGGCTGGAGAGCTTCGTGTCCCACAGCAAGTGAATTTGAGATGGTTTAGACCTTACCCTGGAACATTCACCATAGACTTGTGGTGAGAGATCAATCCTTTCATCTGTATTACATCTTCCAGAGCAAAAGTCACTCTGGAGATAGTGTCTTACAATTTCCCAAATATTTGTAGAAGTCCAGGCTATGACTCCCCTCCTAGTGCTTCCGAATACATCATGGTTGGAAGCAGCGGCTTAGGGCTGATCTCTTCCTGGCACGGTAATATGGAATAAATAATTTATGCCAATCTGTTACTAATAAACCTTTTCTTCCTGCAGGTTATTTACACTCGGTGAATTTCACCTACTGAAAACAACCCTCTGGTGGATCTTCCTGAGGATAAATCCAACCGTCCAGATAATTCTAGCTCATGAAACAGCATTTTAGCAGCTAAGGATGTGAATTTGAGTGCAAAGAAATTAATTAAATTCCAATTCAAGCCTTTTTTTAAATACAAATTTTAATTTTATAATTTGTTTTCCTACGTCCTCAGGAATTAACTCTTAAGTAAGAAACTGTGCCAAAGGGCATATTTTTATTTCATCTTTTATGTTCATGGAGAATCAGAGAAAAAGGGTTTATTTATTATAGCACTCATGGTATATAAATGTATAGTTCATTTGCTGTAGCATCCCTGTAAAGGAAAGGAGTTGAACAGGAAATTACCCTCAGGCCCCAAATTATATCCTGCTGGAACCTGAATTGCACTTTTTTGAAAGCTCCTAAAATGTGTGGGTGACAGTAATGATCTATACTGAGATAATACAAATAATTTTCTTAGTCTTCACAGACTGTAATTAATTGGTCCTGAGCATGGCTTTAAATGTGTGACATTAAAGCAGCACATAGTTACCCGACGGGAATAAGCTACCCTACATTTTAATGTTGCATCATTGTCTCGTTTTGCATTCCTGGCCACGTGATATTGACTCTGGAACAGGAGGCAAGATGTTTTAATTACTCATAAATAATTATGTAAATGTACATAGCAATGTTTGTTGAAATGAATCATCCATTAACACTCTGGAAAAAGAAAAGGAAATCAGATGAGATATTGCTGCTGAAAGCTGAGTCGAAATTCTGATTCATTTCACAATCAATGTTCATGAAAAATGCTTGCTGACTATCAATGTACGTGGCTTGAATAAATCTGCCTGAGGGAGGAGACACTTTCCAGCGAGGTCAGGTAATATTTGTAATAATTAAAGGCTCATCAAGAGATCTCAAAGCAACCTATGGAGGGGGGTGAACCGCTTTTATTCACATTTGTGAATAAGGAAAAAGTAATGCAAAAGAGACACTTAAGTAAAGTTACAAATAAGGTATTGGACATAAAAAAAAAAAAGAATAGAGGGTACCTGCTGACTCTGTACCGCACCTCCTACCATGGATCACTGCCACGTAACTTGCAGGGTCAGCTCACAGGATAAGGGATGCAGAGCCTTCATTCACACCAGGGACAACCTACGGGCATGCATTGAAAAGAAAACGTCCGTTCCCAGGGTCTTATAAGATGGTGTGAAATTAATTCCTTATTCTGATTTTGGCTTCTTTAACCAGTTGATGGGCTTAAGCTGAGCCTTGAGCTGCCCCACGGTGCCACACACCTTTCCGTTCAGGAGTGCTGACCAACTGATACTCCACCTGCCTCGGCAGCTGCCTCAGGGGCTCCTAGGGAAGAGCTATGGCATTTCAAGGCAAAGGAGCTAGAGGACACAGTGAAGACCACAGGAGCAACACAAATGCAGCTGAGAGCCTTTTCTGACCTTCTGCCCTTTACTTGATTGCCTGTTTCTTTAAAGCGAATTTACTTATGTTTTTTTTTAATTTGGTTTTTTCTCCTGCTATCCCCATGAGGCATTCTTTCCTATGAGTCACGCACACCATAAAGAAATTGCTGTTTGGCTCAAAGTTCTGCTCCCATGCCTGGAATCAACATTTTTTTAGTGAGAGATAGGAAATGAGCTGAATTTGTGAGTGATTCATTATTTATTATTTTGACCTGAGATGTGTTTTTACCACTAGCTTTAAAAGAAAAGAAAATCATAAAATAGAATCCCTAAAACATGAGGCCAAAGCTACGTGTGGCTCAAGACACTTAACATGCTCTTTAATGGTTTCTTTGCATCATATACAGTAATATTCCCTTATATCTTGTGAAGTTGATTTTGCATTTTACCAGGATTATTAATGTGACTAATTTTTATTCCAGAATTAAAATGGTATCTAAGTCATTTAAAATACCCTTCAAGAGTATATTTTCTCATATGGCTCAGAATAATGGTATCATTTATGCATTTATATTTTTTTACGTGTGTATGATACAAAATAGCAAGGCACTTTTTAAACACCTATAGAGCCTGGTGGGTGTTGGACTCTTCTCCCAAGTTACTAGCGATAGAATGAGAGGAAATGGCCTCAAGCTGCGCCAGGAGAGGTTTAGCTTGGATATTAGGAAAAATTTTTTCACTGAAAGAGTGGCCAGGCATTGGAACAGGCTGCCCAGAGAGATGGGGGAGTCGCCATCCCCGGGGGTATTTAAAAGATGTGTAGACACGGCACTTCAGGGCATGGTTTAGGAAGCATGGTAGCATTGGGTAAATGGTTGGACTTGATGATCCTAGAGGTCTTTTCCAACCTTCATGATTCTATGATTCTAAAAATCATACAAATATATATTAACAGAGCAGTCCTGGGCACTAAAGCCTGTCTAATCTCAGAAGCCCAAATTTGGAATAAAACCTAATTCCAGATGATAAAAGAGCAAATCAGATCAAAACCTGGCAACCAAAAATCCAATGCAATAGCCAGAGGCAGAGCCCCAGAAGCCGCTTCCATCAGGGACAGGTGGAATGGCCCCAGCAAAAAGGTTAAGAATTGGAGGAACACGCAGAAGCCTTCTAGTTAGCAGGATTTTAAAGGGTATTTTAGTATTAACTCCAGGTGGATTATGACCATTTCCAGTTGCCAGACAATTCCAGGAGTGCTATTTGCCTGAGCTCCAGCCCAACGGGCAGACCCTGAAGGCAACCAAAATCTTCCTGGAAGCCAAGAAGGTGAAGCCTAATGACTGGTGCCTGTGGTAGGAATATTTGCAATGTGCCTGGGAAGGTTGGTCCTGGGATCAAAGGCAATTACAGACTGCCCAGAGACAGGATTTCTTGAACCATACAATGGCTGAAGGGTTGCTAAACACCAAGGTTTGCCCATTTTTGGTGGGGTATTGAAACATATTCTCTTTCCCTACAGGCTTGCCTCTCAGTATGTCAAACCATTTGTGGCTTTGAGGGGTGGACCCTCCTCCATATCCATCACAAATAGTGTTGATGTGCTTCTCTGAACATGTTGGGGTCTCGCCCCATGCACAACTGCATATGGGTCACAGCTCGGCTCGGAACCCCGCCACGGATCAGTAAATCAACAGCAACTCTGTAAATGCCATGAATCAGCTCTTCACTTAAAGGAGTGAAAATAAAATCCAGACCAAGCTCTGAAAGCCTTGCTTGAAGTCACTTTCTGAAATTGGATTTAGACATTTAGGTCATTATAAAGCAGATGCTGCCACCAAATTTGTTTGGATGTAACTCACTGCAGCACTTTTGCCAGTAGAAACAAATTAGAAAATGCTGGCTAGCTCATCAAATCCTCCTGATTTATTCATTATGAACTGAAGCAGTTGCAGAAAGTTCTTAAGTGGTGCATCTCTATCCTTGGCAGATATTTATGTAAAAGGCAATGATTTTAATTTTTACTGCAGGAAACAGAACACATCTGGGATCAAGAAGTCTCTTTTATGGTGGCCATCACTTCAGATGGGAGGGGAGGAGGAGGAAGAGGAGATGAGGAAATTAAATTCCCAGAAAAGGCCACAATATGTTTTTAAAAAAATGTATAAACTAAAATATTGTTCAGAATGATTTCTCTTAGTTGAAGTGAACATTTTCTGTTCTGTTCTCCCAAGATAGCTTCTGTATTTGAAGGTGGGTTTTTAAAGTGCAGCTGTTCTGATTTGACTAATATTCTTACAGACATGTAGTGATAAGACTGTGTGGCAATGAGATTGCCTTTCTATGCTCCATGCAAGCAGGTGGAGGAAAGTAGAAGTTATCGGTGACCTTGTCACCCATAAAAGCTACCCCATATATGCACAGTGCTGCCAACTTGCTAGTTTTTCACAAGACCTATGATTTTTAGTTGAGGGGAAGAATGGGTTTAGAAGTCCCACACCCTGGAAGCAGCTAAATCGGCATGTACCACCCTAAAATATCTTGAATCACAGAAAGCCAGGGTTAAACAAGCACAGCCCCTAAACTATAATTTACAGACAACAATGTTTTAAGCCACCCCACAATTTTTGGAGCCTGATTAATGAGTCTGAATGGCGGCGTGTACAACCAGCACACAAACAGCATCTAACATTTTCCTATTTCTGCTTGGCTGCGACTACTTTAAACAATTACTTCAGAAGGGTTTGACGTCCAACTGGGCATATGCCGTGCTGCTTGTGGTGAAGAGACCAGGGGCCTGCTGACCATAATTGGGCACGTCATGGACAATCTCTTAATTACCAGACACACTGATGATGTTCTAGCTGCAGAGGTGTCCTGAGGCTTCCCTCCCACTCTTCATCAGGCGTAGAAGTAAGGGGATCTCCGCTCCCCATTCAAAGGGATTGTACTCAGCTCAATCTGCTTGAGCTGTTAGGGTTCTTTAAAGCAGGCCCATTTTTAGCCTTTTCATCTTGAATGAGTGATTTCGGGAAGATGTAGTAGATCTTACAACCATGACACTACTCAAAACCCAATGTAGGACTGCAGCAGCTGAAGACCTTGCATGCTCCTACACAGGAAATGAGATGTTGATGGCATTTCTGTCACATTTCTGAAGGAGCCCAGCCCCATTCCTCTTCCTTTTCAGAACGTAAACAATGTGTAGAATGGTATAGATATTGCTAATTCAAGCAGGGGTTTTGTTCATTGTTAATGCAGTGAAAAATATAGACTTTTTACACAGTTTTCTCTGTAAAGCCAAGAGTTGGCTACAAGCAAATGCTCTGTAAGCACAGGATGCATATTACAGGGAAGAATGCTACTGGACTGGCAATGTCAGGTCCACAAAAACAATTAAATGATATGATTAAAACTTCCTATGCAGACTTAATCCAGGGCCCTTTTGCGTAAGCATTATAATAAAGACTTATAATAAATAATTCAAGTACTATTTTCCTCATTGCGTCCCCTGTTGCAGAGTAAAAAAACATTCAAAAATGAGGTGTCTGCATGTCCTGTCATCTTCTTGTTGCCTACTGCACCTTGCAATATGCTGTTTAAACACTTTATTGAAGTCATACTTAATGTCACCATCAGGTTTATGATGGTTCTCAATCTTGCCTAGCGAACATCACAGATGTTTATTAATAATGTCCTTTCACACCAATTTGAGGTGAGACGACTCAACCCCTCTAAATTCCTTCTGTGGGAAAAAGGACAAAGGTAAGCGAACATCAGAAGTGTCCACCTTCTCTGCTCAGCTGCTTCCTCTGACTTGGGGTTATTTCAGAGGATTTAGAGGTATGTAGCATTTTGTTTGACACACAACTTCAGCCAACCCCAGTTACAATGAGTTCTTGACAGCTCTAGAGCTCTGAATCAAAGGTCTCCAGAAAATAAACCATCAATAACTGGTGACTATGTGGGGAATTTATTCAGACACCAGGTGTTACAGGCAACCCAGCCTCTCAACCCAACCCATGCCCAGAACAGGTCCATCCTCTGGGGAAAATGCTCAGGTGGCACAAAGGAAAAATGTCATATCACGGAACCGCTGTTCATTGGGCTGATTTATGTGAGGCTGATCCAAAGCTGAACAAGTGCCGTTTGGGGTGTTCTTAACTCATTTTCATGTTTTAATGTGCCTTTGTGTATAACTTCCCTTATGTCTGGCTGTGATAACGACCCAAGGAGGGCTGATGCTATCCAGAGGGACTGGGTTGTCTTTAGCACATGTGCCATTACCTGCTGTCAGAGGTATGAGAGCGCACATTCGGGGTTGAAAAGAGTAAATACGGCAAAGACTCGTCAAAACCACAGCTATTATAAAGATTTCATGCTGAGGTGGCAGAAGAGATTTGTGTTTGGACATGAGACCTGGAGTGAAATTTAGCAGTATGTTTTGGAGTCGCTGGTTCAGAACAAAAGAGAAAGAGGATCTGGGGCTTTTCCAGAAACACGGTTGCTGTTGTGATATTTTAAAAGGTCATAATGAAAAATCCATTTGCTGGATACTTGTTGGGGTTTCCACCACGACTCACTGGATGATCTAGCCCATATAATGTAATTAATTTTTGCCTTGGAATTCACGGCTGCTCAGGAGATTGAATTTCAAAGCCTTTCAGTGCATTTCTTACTTGTTTTTCTTAGGCTGAGATTTTCCAGTGTGGCTGCATCTTTCAGGAGTGGCACGTTATTTGTGTTAGACTTGAGGTGGGATTCAGTACAAACCAGCCACGCCAGAGACACAGTGCACCTCAAGGAGAAAAGGTGCTATGAAGCATTAATGCTTATTTAC
This sequence comes from Phalacrocorax carbo, assembly GCF_963921805.1. NCBI lineage: Eukaryota > Metazoa > Chordata > Aves > Suliformes > Phalacrocoracidae > Phalacrocorax > Phalacrocorax carbo. The sequence goes on from NC_087524.1 coordinate 18,259,136, forward strand.
CCTGGAAAGAAGCAATTCAAAAAACATGTTTTCTTTCAGCGTTAAGATGAACTTGCTGTTTAACTCCTTTGTTACCAAAGGCTGCTGAATTCCCAGGCAACAGCATGGCTGAGACAAATCACCATTTCCTCTTCAGAAAATGGAAGTGGTGTACAATTGTTCTTTTTTTCTTTTCTTTTTTTTTTTTCTTTTTTTTTGGTGGGAAAAACAACTTCTTGTTTTTTTTTTTTTGGTGGGAAAAACAAAGTTCCTTTACCACTTTCTGAGCCGAGCTACAATGGGGCCCAGCCAACCATGACCTTTCACAACGTGGGGGAGGAGATACAATGGAGTTAACAGCTAGTTTCTTATTTGTAATGATCCTTTTGCAAAATAGTACCTGTGTTTCCAGGACCCACGAATGCACAGCTGCTCAGAGGAGCAAATGATTAATCTTTCATTTCCTTCAGAAGCTGTGGCAGTGGCGGTGTTCAGCCAACCCATATATATATGTGTGTGTATTCTTTGCAATCAGAGTATTTAGATTATTTTTAAATGCATCAACAAAAGGCAGCACATGGAAAATTTGGATTGAAAACCTATGGGAAGTTGCATCTGAAACAGAGTTCTTTTCCTCTTGCCTTCTGCGGATGTTGATTTACTCCACTCACAACTATTTGGGGAATAGCAGGGAAAATACATTTCCTTTTTTGCTGAGCACCATCTAAGCCCTGTGGATTGACAACTTCAATGCTGCTGTGATCTCTACCATGTTCTGCGAGCTGAGAGACTTCTTTATCTTGAATTGCATGTGTCCTATTAATAATTAGTCAACCAAACTTTAGTTATGTATTATTCATAGCTTTTCTTGAAGTCATTGACACCACCTGCACTTAACTCTGACAACCAGTCCTGAATCAGCTTCACAGGTCTCCACCAGATTTGGGTGTCACCCAACGAAAGATATAACTATTACAGTAAAACAATTTTTTACTTTTTTCCTTCCTAGAGCTAATTGCTTTAATTATTTACCCCTTTATTTCCTACTAGTAACCAGCTGCTTCTTCTTGCCCTGTCTGTAATTGTGTTTATTTGTTAATGCCAGAGACAGAAAGAGAAGCTACTGCTGTAGGAGTGGAAACAATCTTATATCACCTTCAGCCCTCGCTCCCATCTCGCACAGTCCCGTTCATCCAGCAGAGGCTATACAGGTTTGTAAATCAGGCAGAGCCCTATGTTCTCACACCAACAAAAAGCAAAGTGAATCAACTATGGACTTAGGAAAGAGTGTTAATGATTACAAAAGCCTAAATTACTGGCATTACGTGTTGTACAGCTTTCTTCTCATTTACATCCCAGCTGCTACAATTCATTAGTGTGAACAGCAAAATCTTAAATGTACCTTTCAGTTCATGCAGGAAATAAAGGTCCGATTTGCAGGAATTTTTTATGTAATTTAATTTTAATTTTTTTTTCCTGCCCACAGACAAGAAAAAAACCCAAGAAAAACACTGATCTGGCATGAGCGGGATGCCCAGTGTCAATGGTGCCTGTGCCAGGTGCTGCTCCTTCCAGCACAACAGAAAAGGACGGTTGCAGCCTGTGCCGCTGGATTTATAAGCACACAAAGGTTATTCTTTCATTTCAGGCATTCAGATTCTGGTTTGTAACAAAACAGGGACCTTGGATGCCAGGCTGAAAAGCCAAGCAGCCGCAGAAGTTCCCCGTGCAGCAGGGCTGAGCCAAGGCAGGGGGCTGCGGCATGGGGGTTCGGTGCATCTTGGGGGTGACGTGGTGCAGGAACGTAGCCTGAAATTACCTTCTCTAGCCAGTCTGTTGATGCATTTGTCATTCCCTTTCGACTATTTTACTTGCATAGGATTAAAGACCCCCTCTCACAGGGTTTGTTCTAATGCCTTAAGAATGCCATAAAAAAGATGTTATTTTTCACCTGTACAAATTTGTGACTAAAAATTCACTTGCTTAAAAATTGTTTCTTTTCTTCCCTTCCTCTTCTTCCTCCAATATCACTGGACTGAGGTGAGCAGCAGATACTACTTAGTCATAGTTCGGTGATAGTTTGGTAACCTGGCATCTCCTTACCCTGGAAAAACTCACACCACAAAGACGATGCGATTCTCAGTTAGGTTTGAGAAGAAGCACTTTGTTGTGGTCTTCAGCTTCCCCAAATCCTCACATCCAGGAGAACTAGTTGCCCTCAATTTTAGAGAGTTTCTAAATGTACTTGTTACTCTTTTATGCTCTTTCCAGCATTTATACACCTTGAGCTGACAGCAGTACAAATAATCCCTGGCCTTAAAATTAAAGGTTTAAAAAGACAGAGACAGATGGAATGAATAAAGTTTTAAAAACTTTCCAAACCATTTGTCAGATCATTTTTTTCTGTAGCAGGAGGCTGGCAGCAGTGACCTGTGCTGGGAAATGCTTAGTGCACCAGCGTGGCCTTGGTATTTCTAGGCTAATTTTTGTTTTGAGTATAACTCTTGACTCATGGAAAAATAATCTGAGTGTTTTGGGCTGGTCCCTGACTTGATCTTCCTTGAATTAATGACTGTCTGTTTCAAAATAAGCGTGGAGAAGCTTTTATGATAATGTTTTTATCCTCTTGCTCTCTCTCCCTCGCCTGCTCTTGGAGAGGCAGAAGTCCCTGGAAGTCAGTTCCCAGCAGCTGTTCACTTTGTGGGTGGCTGGGCTTTTCCAGTGAGCAAAATTCAGCAATCAGCTCTACCAGACTCCTGCTGCCACTGCAGCACTGCCGTCTCCAAACATAAAGTGACATTTCGTGTCAAATATTAATGCTAAGATGCAAAATTAAATCAGCCAGTTTTAGCCAGAGTGCTACAACAGTTGCTTTAGGCAAATGGCAAACATCCTTCTGAAAGTCAGTGCGTAGGAAGGCACATACACCAAAGAAAATCTAAATGGCTAAATTTAGTCTGGATAGGAAATTATCTTGAGGTTAAGTAAAGTTTTCTGCTACTTTGTTTTGTTTTTAGATTACCCAAGAGATGTTCCTTCCTGGAAAGGGAAATAGGACAGGGATACATAACTGTTTTTCAATCCTTTGGTTTACATGGATTCATTTCAAGTACGTTTTAACGTGTGTTTGTGATTTAAACCTTACAGTCTCCTATTTTCAGGTGGAAAGATTTGAAGTGCCGGTACCAGGACTGTGTGCAGCACAGCTCCTATCGGTACCTCTCTCCTGGGCAGGGGGACACCTTTCTTCTAAACTCTTACCTACTCTGAACACAGGACAATGTAAAAGTTTATTAAAAAAAAAATAAAACAAACAAAAAACCTGCTTTGCACCTAGTAGTTAGAATCCGTATTTATTGCAAAATTACATTCCAGAACAGATGAAAAATTATGAGCTCTGCTATGTAATGTCTAAGCCAGAGGAGACAGAGCTCCTCAATCCAGCAACTCCAGCCAAAGCTCAGTAAAATCTAACCCACAGACTTTCTGGATTCATATTTTATCATCTACCCCAACATTTTTGCTTGGGTGACATTTTGCTTAGACAGATACTTCTAAACCTAAATCATAGATCTAAGCAGCCACAACTGGCTGTGTGTCTGCTTGCATACATCAAGCCAGAGCTATAATTTCTGGCCTTTTTCACTGAAGACACCAGTTTTCTTTGTATACATGTAATATTTTCCTACTTGTTTAATTTTGCAATAATCAGGGAAGAAGTAACTGTAGGAAAGCATATAGTTATAGGTTTATTTACTGATCTAGGATATAAATCTTGTTGCTTAAGTAAACACAAACTGTTTAAAACAGTTGTTTAAGCAATCATGAAGGATGAGGTACACTGGAAAATGTTCTTAAAATGCTCTGAAATTTGGGGGTTTGGTGGGTTTTTTTTTGTTTGTTTAACAAGGCTATACGATCACTTCTTATAAATGCTGGGGAGGTGATGGGAGAGGAAGAGGACCCTCAGCACTTGTATAATGAGGTTTTTTTGTTGGCAAGCCTGCTACCTGTGCTGCTGGGGAGCCCCCACAGGGAACTTGCACTGCTGAAGTCCAAGTCCCTGCGGTCCAGGGGTAACAAAAAGGTGTGCACAAGGGCAAACTAGCCCTGGCCACTCCCTTTCCCGCTTTGCTGGATCCCCATGGGTGGCGATCCATAGGGGAAACTGGTGAGAAACTGCCTCGGTGCCACTGAGTACTCAGACTTCCAGAGCTGCAGCAAGCCAGGTTAAACGACGACACAGTGGGATCTCCCTTTGAAGGCTTCTGTTTACTTATGCCAAAGTTATTCTTTCAGAGGAAGAGACAGGAATGTACAGTTTCAGAGCAGGAAATACCACTGTCTTAATAAGGAACACAGGGTGTTATGGTAACATTGAGCTGGACAGGCAGCTGTTGAAGCCAAACTCTCCCCCAGCAGTCTTGCAGCTGGAGGGATTGCAGGAGATTGACTTCTTCCCAGTGCCTCGGCTAGCGGGGCCCTAGCCAAGCATTGCGGTGCAATGAGATGGAAGAATCCTTTGCAGAACAGAAACAGAAAATGTTGGAGGTTATTCTTTGACACTCATATCCCTGTTTTTTCTGTTGCATCCTTACAAAGTGCCTTAAAGTCCTGGTAAGATTTGGGCCATGTTGAGTAGGAAGAAGGGTGTCAGAAACCACCTCTGAACTGCAAAGCTTTTACTTGCTTGTTGCATATATGAAACAGCTTTGGTGGTACACCTTGGGATATAAGGTACCCTATAAATGATGTTAAAAATTAGATGAGGCCAGGAAGAAGGACATTTTTAGCTTAGTGGATAGACTGTTGTTATCCTTATATGCACTTCATAATTTTTTTACTTTCTGGAGGTTTCATTGTTCAAATCATCCAGCTATTCCTTCTGAGACTGAGTGTGTTCAGTGGCATCTTACAAAATGCTCACTGTATTTAATTATTAATATTTTTCCAAGTACCTAGGAGTTTTTTCCACTCTGTACAACATGTGCAAGTTCACCCCTCAAAATGATAAGGAAGATGAAGCTGATGTTCATCTTGGCCATGACCCCTTTCCATTTCCAGCGTTTCTTGCTGACCTGCCTCAGGAACCTTGTCATGACAGTCCGGTTTCATCACAGCATGTGACCCCATGGCTCCTGACGAGGCAAGCTCAGGATGCTGCTTTTAAAAAGGATTTTAAAAAAAATATGCAGAAAGTGATTACTGAAATCAAACACCAAATCAGAATTGCATTAGCGATTTCTTTTGCATGTTCCAGCTTAGCAAAAAGATCTGTCCTACAGCTCCTGGTACTCCTTCTCCTTGGATCTTCCATAGTCCTCTATGCCACTGGAAAATGCCATACAAAATGGCACCATTTTGAATAATTTTCTTTGTAAAGTGCAGCTACTTTCCCTTCAGCTGGAAGATGGTGATGGCACAAGAGACCACAAAGATTTTTCCTTGTGAGGTGTGAGATTTGGTGTGGTGTTTGAACAGGTATGTAAAGCTGAGAAACAGAAACAATACAGTACAAGTTTCAAGATTTAGCATGTTTTTCAGAAGGTGCCAATATGTTACATGTGTAATGTGTGTATTTCTGGAAAATTATGAATCACATACTTCTTTCCTGTAAAAATGACAGCTGTTTTCTAGGATGTCAAATCTGTAACTCCTTCCAAATAGCAAAACAAATTAAGTAAGATTAGGTAAACTGGTAGGGACAATATTTTGAAGAATGGGCAGCAGAGCAGATTGCATCCTATTTTGCAGCGCATCTGTGATGGGAAATGGGAGAGAGGCCAGCTCCACGCCAGAGGCATGTGGGTAACACAGTCCTTGCATGGGACTGATGCATGGTAACAAAAATTATTTATTCTATCAGACACCAGTTCATTCTGGTAGTGACTGAAGGGGGATTTTACTAAGTATGCGGGTTTCTTTAATACGCAACACAATTACTACATCTTCCTGTTTACTTTCCTCCTGTGTGTATTGTGTGCGTTGGATTAAGGCTGCAGTAGATCAAGTGTCTACAGCAAACCAGGTGAGAGCTGTTTTGGTCCAGCTCCAAGTTGGCAAGGGCCTTCCAGCACTCCTCGTCCCCCTGAGCACGAAGGAGCCGAACGCCAACAGTCCCAAAGCACACATGTTGTACAGACAGGACCAAACTCGTATACACTTGAAAAAGCCTTCACAGCCTTTGCAGTGCTACAAAAACATGTTGCGTGTTTGTTGGTTGCTTTGTGATATTTGCCCTTTTTACTGAGATTAGCTGGTACCAGTGTTTTTCTTCTTTAATCGTCTTTTAGGACCCAAATCACCACAAAGGAATAATTACCATTTATGAACCCTGCTTTCAGGTAGAAGCAGTTAAATATGATCACAATACAGCTTTTACACTGGAGTAAGAATTCCCAGAGCAAAAATGGGGTTTCTGCCTGTTTGTGAAATTACCTTCATTTAAAGCAGTAATTTGATGTTGAGAAGAAAGGCAAACAATTACAGCAATTGCTCTCTCTGGTACAAGTACTTTCATCATTTGTCTGCCTTCTGACTGCAAAGACAATATTTACATATGCATACAAATCATTTCACGTATTTAACCAGTGCTAGAACTGCAAATATTAAAACTGCAATGATATTTTGTTGATATTTTAGACACTTGATGATCAGGAAATGCCAAGGCATTGATGAAACAGCTGGTTGTCAGCTGTTTTGCAGGGTCCATCTTCAGAAAGTCACTTTCTGAATGTCTGCAGATATGTCAGGAAATTTATTTCATTGGCCCCTTCCTAACGAAGCCCCATACCACCCAACAGGGCATGGCAGGAGAGATCCATTCTCGTACTCAATTCTTTTCTTCCTGAGGAGCAGGTTATATTCTGGGAATGTAAAGAGCAACACAAAAAGTCCCTCTGCCTTCGGTAGCAAGTTGTACGTTGAGATGCCAATGGAGAAGATTATCATAGTACACATGTTGTTGCCATTTAAGTATTCCCTTTCCTGTAAAGAGCCTTGCTTTAATTAAATGGCAAAACAAAGTGAGAATTTTTCTCCGAGCCATTTTAAAGTGCTCACTTCCTCCTCTGTGTTCTGCGGTTTATTAGATTTGAATGAGTAATGGGGTGGTTTCATTTGTTTAGTAAAATTAAAGTGGTCAGTAACAATTTCCTGTCTAAGCAAACCATGGGCCGATTAATAATATTGATGATGGTGGTGAACAGGTTTTTGTGCAGCATGTAGGTTGTGCTGTCAGCCTGCTGCTGCTTGGGGGTTTCCAGAGCTGCTAATACTTATCAGGCTCAGCCTCAAACCTCACTGAGACATTGCGCTTACAGGTATGGGCTGACACAGGAAGTGTTCAAAAGGTACCTTCAGAACCGAACCCCAAAGCAGTGTGGAGGGGATAACATTTCAAACCAAAACTGATCTTTCTCCTTACCCAAACATTTAATAATTTGCATTTGCAGGACCAAGTCTGGGTGTGGTATGAGCACTGGAAGCACTGTTGAGGCGGTGAGGTTGAGGTTGGAACATGCATCAATCATGTGGGACAGCAGACAAAGTGTTTGCCTGGTCCTCTCCAAAGTGTTTCCCAGCATTGCTGGCAGGGACGGAGGTCCCTACCAAGGAATCCCTTTACTTTTCACAGAAACGCATTCTTGTTTAACCTGCACGTAGCAATTTTGCAGAACCCTATAGTCCTGGGTCAAAACTCTACAGCATCCCATGAATTTGAACTAACAGCAAAAATGGTAGGGAAATCAAATGCATTGTGCAAATCTTGGTGTGGGGTATTTTTACTCCTGCAGAAAACACCTTGGAGAACTTTATCTCTGTTAATATCTGAAAAAAAGCTGCATGTAACCAGAGGCCACAGTCTCCCAACCTAAATTGCAATTACTAGTTGACACAAACACTATTTAGCAGTTGGTTTTACCATACACATTACAGATTTTTGCCTGAATTTTATTCATTGCCTCTTCAGAGAGTCAGACACACAGATCAGTTTCAGATCAGCTCACCCAAAATCCGGAGTGACACAATCCTCCGGCAAAAGGCATTTGGAAAAGGATGAATGCTACCATAGTTATTCTTGCTATGTCTAAACACTTACGTGGTATCTGTGGTAAGTAAATGCTTACTGCTCATAAAACAGCTGGGACTCTGATATGACATATACAAAATAAAAAAAAATAGGCATAGTCCATGAATTTTAAAATGTGGTGGCAAACATGGAGCACCAGGCTTGTTGCAACACCTATTGAGTCAATGACAAAAATGCTGTCTTCAATTATTGTTGTTCGGTTGATAAAAAATGCAGGGCTTTGCCATTAGTAGGCATGTACAAGGGTTTGTCAGCACGAAAGACTTCAGAATCCGACATCGACATCCAACAGTTTGTTTAAAGAGCTGATTCAACACATTGCTGGCATGGTTTTTTGCTAGACATACTTCTTCAGCCTTTGCCCATTGATCCTCACATCTACATATGACCATTAACTATCTTGGCTCCTTCTAGAAGCTGCAGAGTGTTTCAAGGGTCATGGTTAGCTAAAGGGTTGATAAGCAGAGATTCTGTAAATAAAATACTTTGTGCATCAATGCCAGTACTTTCCACATGAGAATTGTTCTACCCAAGGTTCAATCCCGGAGTATTTGAGTTCCCTTAATTTTTACTGAAATTGGTGTCAAAAGAAGATACTTGCACTTCAAAGAAAATGTTGGTGGCATGTGGACTCAAGCCCTCATGGAAAATGCTAATTGGTTATCTCAGGAATGTAACGCACTGAAGCAAGGTTTTCAGCTTAGAAAAAGGTAAAATGACTTCTGTGGAAGAAAAGGCACATGCTAAGTAGGTATGTGTAAAAAAAAACTTAAAAAAGAAGCATACTTCTTTCCTTAATCATACTTCCTAGCGTAGATAACACCAAGCCTTTGCACAGAAAGGAAGTCAGAGAAATGACGCTGTTCCACATGAACAAGCAGGTTGCGTGGGCGTAACTGAAATCAGAAATGACACTAATAAATAATGTCTCTCCTCTGACAACCCAAAGTGCTTTGCAAATATTATTTCAGTTGAGCAATAGAGGTGGGCAAATACTTTATAGTTTTAGAGCTGAAGGTTCAGAGAAAAGTAACAATGTAAGTGTCTTGCTTGAGGTGAGATACAAGGCTAATAAAGACCAGGAACAGTACCCCTGTGTTATGGCTTGTAGACCTGTGGTCTAACCACCAGACAAGAAAGGGTTTACTAAAATTAACAGTGTTAGAAAAGATTATGCTACCCAGCAAAACACCAAGTTCCTGTGAATCACTTGCAAAGCTTTTGCAAAAAGTTATTTAAGAGTCACCATCTGTGGTTCCTCTGTGTGCATCTCTGTCATGACTTTTGAATAGTTACTTAGAAGTCAAATGTGTTTCTTCTTACATTGTCTGCAAAACTCAGATTTCAGGTATAGATTATACCCTGTCTGCTTCATGGCAGGAAAACAAAGTGCCTAGACCTACCCTTTCCTCATTTAAAAATAAACCGTCTTTTTGCTAAAAGTTCAAAGCAATGAGATTGCAGCTATTTTGCCAAACCAACTACTTGGCCAGAAGTTATCTTACCATTTTAAATTCCTAATAAATTAGATCAATTTCTCCAATATGGATTCTGGTTTGGGTTGGGTGTAGGTGCTGAAGCATGGTTACCATCCATTCCAAGCCACATGGCATATGCTTGCCTTCTTCCACCTCGAGTTAGTCAGTCCTAGTGTTTCCTCTCTTGAAGAACCAATTTTAGCACCTGATGGGGTTGGTGGAGGAGGAGCAATCAGTTTAGCCCACTAATCATGTTTGTCACAGATTGACAAACTGCACCCTCTTCTCACGTCATGCTCATTTGAAGGGCAAATTTGGTCAATGGCCCATTTCCATTACCCATAGGTTCTTGTTGAAAATTGGCAATTTCCTGTTTTAGGCAGATTGGGCTCAGGTGACAAAATTCCTAGATTATAGGAAGAGGAGGTTTGGGGGAGTTCGTGTCTCAGCTTTCCCGCAGTTCCACACATGTTTTCTAATTTCTTTTTGACTGAGTAATATTTTCCAAGTGGGCTCTAACTTTACAAAAACCAGCCTAATCTTGATCACTTGTGTGACCTTTTCTAAACCCTTATGAGTTTACACACTACTCTGTGCTCTCTCTGACCCTCCAGCCTATGCCCCTTCCTCCTACCCCACTCCCACACTTGGAATTTTAGTGCACAACTCTTGGCAGCCTCTGGCCCCTGCAAGTCTGACTTCTGCAGCCACCCATGTAACACTGCTGCCTCCAGAGGGGACAAATACAACCCGCTTCAGAGCAAGGGATCTTGTTTAATGCCATTAGATCCACACCCTGGGTATAAATTGTTTTTCCCAGGATGATTATTCCAAAATTTCTGTGTTACAGCTGAAATATCGTGCAACACGGTTATATTTGGAGAGGCAGGCTCAGGCCAGGACTGATGCAGCAGTGCCATCCTGTACTTTGGTTATGATTAATTCTGCCTTTCAGCACATGAAACATCGCTATCAATCTCTTTCCCCTCTTCCTCTACTTTAATAACAGCAGAGACACTACCTGAGATATTCTACAGTGCCATAAAGGATGCTGATTATTTGTTTAGAATAAATGAAATGTGGTTTAATAGAGCGTGTGTTGGGCTCCAAGCCAGTGAGCGGGTTCTGGTGTTCTGGGCTTCAGTGTATATGTTCTATAATGAGGGTTTTCAAATGAAAATCAGGATCAACTGATGCTTGTCTTGGCTTTACCCCTGGCTCCATGGCTGGTTGAATTGCAGCCTTTTGCCTGACTTGCCCATCACTTGAAATGGGAGAAAAATGGGCTCCAGATCTAGATGAGTTCTCTATTCCTGCAGGACTCCAGACACAGGGATCTCAAAATTGCATTTCCAGACAGGGGAAGCCTTGCCCACGGGAGCTAGAGCTGCCGTCTGAGCAAGTGTTTCCCACCACAGGGAGGGGCACTGTGGGGGCACTGATGGATACCTCAGAATAATGTTTGACCTAAAATCTGGGCAGTGCAGCAATCTCCCTCAAGCCGGCCATCATGCAGGTTCCCGGGACAGGTTTTTCTCAGCACTGGGCATCCCTCCCATGAATGTGGACTGGGATGCCTTAAGGGATTTAAGCCTAAACTTCAGTTTCCCATGTCTCGCCAAGTTCTTACTGTGCTCTCCAATAATCCCACCACCAAGGGGATGGTGCAATGGTCAGAGATGAAAAGGAGCCTGTATCGAAATGAAGCCACACCACTGGGGAATAAAGTCACATAGCTATGGGAAAAACATGTGTCTGTAAAGGCTTCCCTTAACTTTAGCACACATTCTGCTTGTTATAAACTGTCTTTTTATATAATTTAACCTAACAACATCTGCAGAATTTTTGCCTTTTTGAAACAGCTACGAATGAGTCACCGTTTATTTCTGATTAACCCCGATTCATTTATCATTCTGTTCAGGCTTTCATTCCTGTAAATACATTTACTCTCAAGATTCTCAGTATTTAAAATACATGTTTTGTAGTAATTCTGAGGTCAGGAAAACAGTCTGCCAAGACCATGTGCACATTTCTACAGCATAAATTTTATTTTTTGCTTGCTAAAAAAAGGGCAATGTTCTTGCACTAAATCACAATTTTGAAAGGAAATTTATGGCAATCATTTCTGCAAAAGCTTTAGCAGTTAACAGTTGGCTGGGTATTTAAGTGTAAACTGTTCCTAGACACAGTTCAATAAACCCCCTGTTCAATTAGATGTATAATTATAACATTGACATACTGTAGGAAATGTAAAACATTTAGGATAGCCTAAGTCATATAGGTAGTAAGCTCCCAAGCTCACACAGATCGTTTTTCACATGTTCTTACACAGAAGCCAATTTTAAAGAAGAGTTAAGGCTAAAATATATTTTGTCAGAATTCAGAACCTGCTGGCTATTTACAATCGGATTTGCAGGAGCCTAACAAATCCCAAAGATAATGACATCCCTGCCCATTTGATAAAAATTGGCAGGGGGTAGGGAGGAGAGACGTGTGTCGGGATGCTGGAGGAGAGGACACAAGGTACTTGACTGCAGTCCTGCCCACTGGGCAGCTGCCCACAGCCCCAGCCCACCCCAGGGGACAGCCAGGAGGACATGGGAAGGAGTTGGGAGCCTCGCAGCATGGGCATACAGACACAAATCTGTAAGGTTATTCCTTGGCTGCACAGAGAACAGCTTGCTTCTTTGCAAAATTTCCACTCAAGGCTTTGACCTTGTGGTTTCCATGTATTTCTCAAATTTTGTTTGCTGCAGTGGCACCAGGTAACCCCAAGAGCTGCCCCAGGAGGTGAGGTGCAGGTTGAACATGCTGCAGGATGCACACGGGGATGAGCCAGGAGCCACTCCAAGGGCTCAGGGGATTTGTTAATACCCAGCCTCAGCTTCTGGCCATTTCACAGGTTTCTGCTCTAGCTGCTGTAAAGCCAAGCAACCACGTCACCTCTCCAGCTGGCGTTGGACTAATTTTGGCCTGATGATGGAGGTGAAAAATGAGTTGCCTCTTCTCTGCACAACTGCACTCTGATCTCGTTATGATTTCATCTGTGTTTCTAGAAATCCAGACATTTCCAGAAATATCTGACTAGGTAATCTCCTCACAGCTCCTCAGCATCCCCACTGGTTCCTACCACTCAACCTGTTTATTAAAATTAGCAAAACATTACATAAACACTAAGGCAGTTTTCATCTGTGGCAATTTTGTCATTTTGTTGTTAAGTGAGTTCAGCTTAAGGGTGTTCTAACGAACAAACTAAACTAACCTTCCAAGAAAGGTCCCTGGGCAAGGGTGGGAAGTTGCAAGAACCATGAGGTAGCTGCTAGCAGAATGCAGACAGATGTCAGAGACATTTCTCTATTTGTAAACAAACAAACAGCCCGACACCCAAATAGGGCCAGTCTGGTGGAAAATATCAAAGTCATGACCCCCATCAAATGAAAGAAAACAGATTACACAGCAGCAGTACTTGCCATTTTCCGTATCTTTGAGTACGTGGTGCTGGTTTTATGAGGCTATCCAGGGGAGCCGAATCGAAGTGACCGCGTCAAGTTCCAGTGAGGTTTTTTTTATTTCACCATCACCATCTGAAAGGGGACAACTCAGTCTCCATTTGTTTTTGTTTTCTGTCTGCTCCATAATTTCCTTTCGCTTTTTTCTTTTTATACTTCTCCCTGTTCTCTTCCTTTCCTCTCCTATTTTACCATTTCCATCTACTTTTCCTCTGTTCAGCCCTCTAACTCCCTTAGAGCTCCGCATCTTTACTCCTTAAAACTAAGTCCTTAATCCACCACTGCTATTTGCACACACATTTGTTCAAGCAGTTGAGCTTAATATGCCACTTCTCATTCACTGAATCATATTGCCCACAAACAGCCCATAGCCTACTGCAAACATTAAGAAAATAGATATTTTAAGCTAGCCTTTCATGGGGCTGAATTAACTTATTAGACATGATAACGACCAGTTTCAATTGCCTAGCCTTACTTTTAGTTCTGCTGAGTAATAGACCCTTTATGCTACAGCCCCATTTATACCAGCCAGGCATAGACTGTAACTGCCATGTGCATTTGGCCACAGCATTGAAAAATAAACATTTATGATAACATACTTCTAATTTTTATTTTGGATGCTTCGTTTGCTTCCAAGCGACAGTGTTCAGTGATAAGCTTCAGGAGTAGGTTATTTTCAGATTTTGCAAACATAAATCCCTTTTGCACATCTGACCTTTTGTGCATCTGGATTTATCGTGGCAATTTAACAAAGTTGGTGTATTTGTGAACAAGTGTGCAGCCAGGGCACCTCTGTTTACCTACTCTACGTACCTAAAAGTGGTGACTTGGAACTGTGTTGTAGCACTTTCACAGAGTCTCACCGTGGCCCCAGACCTTCCTGGGTACCTGAGTGCTGCACTACTGCTCAGACAGCAGTGGAGATGCTCCAGTGGGAAAGCCTTCATTGCCAGCAACTGGGGACTTTCAATCCCCTCTCTCCAGCTGCCCCCAGACACCTCCCTCAGGGATAATGCCCCTCACTTGTACCCAGTGGCCTCAGAGCCTTCCCTGCTGGTAATCCATCCCCTACCCTCCTTGCAGTGACTCATTGCTGTCCACAGGAAAAAACTGAAACACGATCTCAGCAGCTTCTGCTGACCCCATTTACAGCCTGCAACACAAACACAGGCGGCGGACCAAAGCAGAGAAGGAAAGCCAAGCTTTTTGTTAAGCAAACGCATTGTAGGACCCTGGAAAGGAAGATTTGTTTGCGTGCTGCTTGCTCCGGCATGCCTGTGCATGCTTGTGCTGCATTCCCGAGGGAAGCTGGGTTTCTCTGGGGACAGGAGCTGGAGCGGGATGGAAGCTACGTGGGAAGCTGGCAGCTGCACTCCTTTCTTTGATAAAGTGGTGGTTTGAGTCCACATACAAGAGAACTACTTTTGTGGTCTTTGTTTTGGCAGGACTGTTCTGGAAACATAAATTCAGTTCCTTGCTTTGTAACGTGGGATGATTTTAAATCTCTTTCTCCTTTTTGAAGTTAGTCAGAATAATTAAAATTGTGCTGGCAAACAGGAGAGGCGGTAAGTATCAAAAGCCAAATTTCAGGCTACAGGCAGTCTGCATGTGCCTGGGATCTGCCTGATGAATAAAATGGAGCCAAAGGAGGACAAGCTAGTGGGGTTACAACAGCTAAGGAGAGGTAAACCCAAATTATTCCTTTGCAGGAAAAAAAAACAGAGGTACCATTTTGCCTCTTAGGGCTAGAAACCATGCAGATAAGATGGAGCTTCTTGCTCTGCAGAGAGACAGAGCCGCTGACACCCTGCTGCATCTATAGGGATGGCACGAGGGCTGTGCACACAGCATACTTGGCACTCCTGTTACAGACACCCCTGTTACAGGCAGCGCCTCCAGGGCGGAGGGGAGCTCAGTGGAGGAGGATGCGGCTGCGCTCGTCCCTCAAGTTCAGACCTTGCTACGAAGACAAAGCCTTGGGGGAATTCAGAGGGTGGTTTTTTGTTTACTTAGCTTGTGGGAGTTTAATGTTTAATCATTGCAAAGGAGTGAGTGGGTTAGTCATATAATTGTTAGCCATGATTCTGCCTTTTTTCCTTTTGTCCTTTGTTCTTCCTTATCACAGCTCTTGCATTTTGTGGACTAAATTGGCTTCCTCTCACAGCCCGCTGGTCCTTGGTTTCTCAGTAAACTGCGGTTTTATAGCATTCACAAGAGTCTCTTCATTTAAACAACCTGAATTAAGGGCATAGGAGCCAAGGGCGGTTGATGCTTAGATGGCTCCCTAACCTCAGACGAGGCAGATGCTTCCCCAGGTCCAGGCTGGTGCCCATCACCATGAGTACCGCTGCTCCCACAGACCAGAGTGCCGTGTACCGTTCTCCCAGCCTTCACCCAGGAGAAGCAGCACTGAAATTCCTCAGTCTCAAGAGGCGATGGTTGCCGATTTCTCAAATGAAAGAGGCGCAAAAGGAATAAATGACAGTATAACTCCAAACAAGGGAATCGTTTGCCGTTAAGTGAATGGGACACTTCTTTATCTACTAGCTTCAAACTGTAAAACAACTTAAGGACTCCGAGGTTGCATGCCACAGATATGCATGCCATTACTTGCAACAACATAAGGCAACCCTGCGGGGCTGTGCCCTAAGAGGCAGTTTTGTGCCCCAGCGCAGCTCAGGGCTGTCCCCCAGCGCGGGTCCACCTCTGCTCTCTCCCAGCATGTGCTGCAAAACCCAGCTGCTATATTTTGCCCATCCTTTTTTCCCTTAGAAATGTCAGATCTGGCCATGGTCTGCCACTGCAAACCACTCTGCTACGCTTTTAAAGGACAGAGCCAAATTTATTTAATGATTTTGATTACTCTTGCTGGTTAATAATTAATTCAAAACAGGACCATAAGATACTTCTGTTGAGTTCTTATTGCTTTTAACAAAACTGAAAGATGCTTTTAACGAAACTATAACTCAATTAATTTCTGTAAGAAGAAATATATACATCTTAATTGCCATCAAATATTCATTTTACCTTTTTTTCCCCAGCATCAGCTCTACCTTGCTCCTTTCTAACTTTAACTCATCCTTGTGTTAGTGGTTGATAAGACATTATTTAACATCTGCAGAGCTGTTTTCATACCACTGAGGTCATTCCCAGTCAGACACATGACCCATACCATTACAGTTGCTTTTAAATGTTTCTAAGGTGTGATAAGCCTACCAAATGATTCAAAGACTAGGTCATTTCTCTTTTCTTTTCCCCAAGACGAACAGGATTGACAGAACCAGTCATCTTTTCATCATTAATATCAGAACTGCACTCAGTCATAAAGAAAAGATTGACATATTTCATAGCCCAGCTGTCTACGGAATAATAATTAAAAAATCCTAAACTGTCACAGAGCAGCCCAATGCACCTTCTGGAAATGTTGCCTTTCCAGATACCGGGGAAATAAAAATCCAATCCACTTACCACAGAAATAGGCTCTGTAGCTTCGAAATACAAAGCCACTTGGCTAACTTAGATAAATCATGGCTGGATGAGCACAGTAGCTTGACAGCAAAGGTAGCATTGGGCATGAGAACAGCTGTCAACATCTGTCTACTTTAGGATGACAGATTGCAGGGAAGAGAGACGACAGCATTGCTACCAGCTGAGCCGAGGCGCAGATGACCTGGCAATGCTGCTGTTTGTACAACCCGTTGAAGCTATTGCCACAACCTGTGGAGCTGGTTTTAGCAAGAGTGGAAAATCTGTGGAGAGAAAGGAAATTCTGAAAAGCCAGGCAAGCTAGAGCAATATCTAGAGCAGTGCTGGGTGCATTGTCAGTTAAATAATTTTCAGCAACAGTCCAATTTCATCCGTGTTCAGCCCTGGGTGTACTCATTGATGGCAACAGGGCTTTGAAAAAGGGCTCCAGGGAAAAATTGTTATCTCCTAAAGCATCCTTGGGGGTCAAGAAGGAGAGGCCATGCTTGCCTCTGTACCCTGCCGTGGGTACTCGCTGTGCCCCAGGCGCAGGGGCTGCTGTGCAAAACCCTGTCCCCCTGCTCAGCTTGGCTGGAGCTGGCTCTGGCTCCTGCTCCGGCTGCCTCCCCCATCAGCAGTTACCAGCTGAGGGTGGCTTCTGGATAGGTACTGTTGGCAACGGGGGATTTTATAGACAATGTCATAACTGCACTCATAACTATAAGAACACACTAAAAAAGCCTTGTCCTTGCACTGACTTCAATAAAAGTGTAAATCCTAGAGAGAATGGAATACAGATGCAAGTATTCTAAGATGGGCAGATTTTGATGACAAAATATTCACAATCAGTTTATGTCAGTAACCCATTGTGTAATGTGCAAAATGTACAGAGGCTTTGGCTTCCTGTATTAAAAATTAGAGCAGCTGGAAGTTACAAACACTGAAATTTGGTCGAGTTTGGGACCAAATTCCTTTACATTCCAATGTAAATAAAAAGTGACATGACTGAAGGCAGTAGAGTTTGTAGGATGACACAATGGTATAAAAATGGTATTAAAACAGTATAAAAAACAAACAATACTGGAAGATACTGGCAGCTCTTCAGAAGCAATGAGGTGGGAAAATGGGCATTGTCCTAGAAGGATGCTCAGAGACCAACCTGAAACACTACGAAATAATTTTTCTGAAGAGGTGTAGAACAGCACTCAAGGAACAACCTGGGAAGGGGACACCAACAGGCTAGAGAGCTGGAAGTGGGAACATCACCAGAACCTCAGATTTTCAAACATTTTCTAAATCTGAACATTGAAGGGTTTTTGCATTCCTTATAGGCGTTCTGAAATGGTAACCAATGCTTCTATTTTCCTGTTTAAATGTAGACACAGAGTTGTAATTTTTGTTATCTATATGAAATTGTGAAGTATACTATGGTGGATTTTACAGAGATATCCTTATCTTTTAAAAAACCTTTAATAATTGCTTCTTGCATTTTATTTTATGAGCTTAAAAGTTACAATGTTGGCTCTTAACCAGGGTCCCCGTACACTTCAATTTGTTACATTTTTTAACAGCCACCAATATCTGTTGCTTCCCAGCCCTGCAAATTGTTCCCTGCCCATACAGAAATCATGACAGCTCTTTGCTTTTACAAAGTAAAACACGTTTCAAGCATATATCCTTCAGGCTTACGAAACTGGCCCGTCAGTATTGGGCCAGTTTCCTCTGCGCCGAAGGCAATGTTGAATTTTGCTCCCAAAGGAGAACGGCTCCTGCAGTGCCTCGACCTGCCCTGGTGTGAGAAGCCAGACCAGCCTTTCTCTTGACACTTGCTGCTTCCTGAGCAGGGCTAACGTTTATTTGGGTGTGTGCAGAGGTGACCCATGTGCCCAGTCCAGCCCCAGGGATGTCAGAGGATGTCTCTCCTGCTCTCAGCTGCCCTGAGAGAGGGACAAAGCCCCACTGGAGAGGTGCTCCTTGGGCTACAGTTGCAGCTGCCCGTCCCCCACTGGCACAGGCTGGGTCAGGATTAGGCTGGGTGGGCACACAACTGCATTGCAGCCACATGAGCCACGGCATGTTCTCTGGAGCTCACACCAGCTTTTGGCTTTAACGCTGCCTCTGTGCCAGCTGCAGAGTGCCAGGTGATACATGATCTGGCATGGTGCCTGCCAGGCAAAAGTAAGCTGGGAAAAATGTTGACCCCGTCTGAAATTATCAAATGAGCTTGTGCTGGTGCTGTGTCACAGGGCTGAGGCACTTTTGACCTTGTACTGGGGGCCCCTGTAGTTACTCCTCTTACATTAAACAGTACATTTTTAGATTATGCTGCTGCTTGGATGTTCACCGGCAGAGCTGTTCTTCCTATTAAAAACCTTGGTCTAAGGCTCTGCCACTTTTGTGGGCATCCCAGTGGGGGCTCCTCCATGCTGAAGGAGCATGTCCATGAGTGGGTACCAAAGAGAGGGGTTGAGGGCTGATGGCACCAGCAGTGGGACTCTCGCCACCTGGCACACTGCCTCGACCTGCTGCCTGGCACAACCAGATGGGGAAACCCGGGGTGCCGTCACCAAGGAATTCCCCAGCATGGAAATATTAGCCACAGCTAAGGCAATATTAGCCACAGCTAAGGCAGAAGGGTGTGCCGGGCAGGGTATTGCAAAGTACTTTGGGATCTTGCTATAACTGAATGAAAGCTTTCATACTTCCACCCACCGTGACTGCGACTTAGACTGTCACTCCGAGACTCTGAGTTGTTAACAGTGAAGTCTAACATTATGGTTCCAGGCAAAAGTACAAATGAGAGCAGCTTCAACCATCTCTTGCTCCTCAGTATACTACCTAATATAAATGTAAATGACCTCTGGAATACAATGCATAGTGAAAAATTAAATAAATAAAATAGTGCATCTCACTACCTCCATCTCACATTCCGTGTGCTCCAACAGAGTTATCACTTCTTCTAGTACTAAATCATGTTCACACTATTGTATACCCTCAATGTAGACCTCAGGCCCTCACAAGAGAAGGTGTACATTGCTAACCACCATCTGGTGAAGGATGCCTGCTGAAGGAAAGGCATGGGGAGGCTGCGAGCAGCCCAGCATTATGTCTGTGATACTGCTAGAAAGCAAACCCACGCATCTTGACCTTCTATCGTCATCCCAAGACCAATACAGCATTGCGTGCTGGCTTTCTCTAGGGAAAGACACTGCTGAGCCCAACGACAGTAGGAAGCAAAGCGCCAGCCTGAGCTGAGTAAGTGACTGCAACAACCGTGCAAGCTGAAAGCCCTCTGGGTGGTTTGCTTGTGTTTCAGTGCAGAATATGCCCTTTTCTGAAGATGATTAAGCTCTTGTCTTTTAAGCTTTGGAATGAAAGTGAGATTCCCTGGCTGAAAAAAACATTTCAAACTTTTTATTATGGAGACACTATATATTAAAGATAATTCACTTTTTTTTTTTTTTAAGTGGAAGGGCTCTGGGCTAAAGTAGAATAAAGAAGAAAAAGGGGCTTTTTGGTTTTCAGTAATAAACTTTATATCTAAAAATGATGGAAGAAAATTAGAAACACACTGTTTGATAGAAACTGAAGAATCGTCATCTAATATATTTTAAGATAATACTATGCACATAGAAATAAGGTAAACAACTGCAACATAAGTATATTAAACTCCTAGCGCTAATGAGCTCAAAGTGTTTAAATATAACTTTTAGGGAAATAGAGTACTTAAAAGGCTGAGAAGCTACTTCATCACTATCAGGACTTATACACAGCAGTTACATCAGGGTGCTTTTCTACCTCAGTAGCAAATTAATAATAAGATACAACAACTGGAAGCTGAAGCTGAATGAGTTCAGCCTCCAAGTGAGATCAAATTTCCAAGCTCTGTCAACATAATTGCATCAGAAGAGATGAAGTTTTGGCTCTCACTTAGAGGCTTTAAAATGCATATTGTAAACATGCTTTAAAGCAGCTTCTGAATTAAACTCTGCTTACATGTGCAGGGATTTTAATGCTTCTGCTCCTTTCCTCCCCCTGGGAGGCATGCAGGGGTAAGGCTCGGCTGTGTTGCCCTCAAGGTGCCCATCACACACACAGTTTTGCTGTAAGGCAATGACTGGAGGGAAACCACCTTCTTTAGTGCTTTAGCTAATTGCCTGCAACGATCCATGGGACATTTTTCCTTCACTACCCATTAGCTAGTGAATTAGCTAGCTCGGGGATCTTCTCAAGCTTCAGAGACTGTCCATAATGGGAGGTGAACAAGGGTGTGTTCCCGAGGTGGAGAAGACAACCTTGTTTCTTACAGTCCATCTTGCTCATGTGTTTGAAGTCACGGTGATTGGCAACCCTGAGGTATGAAGGGGGGTTCTTCCCAGGTCATACTGACAAGAACCTTGGCGAACTTTTGTCTATCTCTACATTATGATAAATAATTTAGCTAGGTAATAAATATCACCTCATCAACCCTGCGTCATTGCAGAAAACTCAGATGTTCATCCTCTGGGATAAAGTTTAACAATGGAAAAGCTTTCCTTGGTTGAGAACACTGAAGGTGTCAGCAGAGTAATGGCCTTGCCTGATCACAGCCTCTAAGAAAAGCAGTCCCACTGAGTTCAGTAACACCCCTCTTAAAATAGTGCACAGGAGGCATACTGCATGTGGATGGAATTTGCAATATTGAACCCATAAAAGAAAAGAATATAGTGAGACCATTTTGCTCTGCACTTGGTAATTCACTGACCAGGCTTTTCCCTGCTTTCCACTGTAACATAACTGCTAGTTTTAACAAAACCGTTTTGTCTAAGGCAGAATTAATTTCTTTAGAGCAATGAAGTGAGGTTTTGTTCATAGTGCTTTATTTATGTGTATGTATAAAGTTGCTGAACTTCCTCTGCTGGATAAAATTATCCATCATGGAAATACAACTAGAAAAGTTAAGAATTGGGATATTTCGGAATGGTTGAATATTTTTGCTTCATTGCCAGGACATGCAAGACGTTTATTTATATATGTGGGGTATATATGTGATATGCATATTCATATCTGTATGTCTGTATATACCTGTATAGAAAGACACTGTTTTGGTATTATGGTTATATGCATATATTCGACTAGGATTTTCCATACCTTGTGAAATAAACATGTGTTCTTAAAGGTGCATATTGCTGCAGGTGACCCACCAAATGTCATTTATTACAGACTGTATTTTGAGTAACTGGAATCCCAGCAGGAATTGATGTCCAAACTCTCTTATCCCTTTCAGTGATGAGAATCACAAGCAACTCCTGAGTAAAGGATTGGTATGGAAGAGGCCTGCCAATATTTTTTCCCAAGCCCGAAGGCTGTTGTGAGAATACCTGCCAGCTTTTGAAAACTATGAATAGAGACAAGTGGAGAGGAAATAAGTGCCTGTCTTCTAATTCTGCTGGAATATACTGGGCTCCGAGACAATCTCTAAACTGAAGTCAGTGGCATTGCATGAGGCAGAAGCCAGTGCAGACTTTATTCTTGACCATTTTTGGATGTTGCAGGGGAGGTAAAAAATGGATTCTGTCCTTTGTAGTTTTTGCACACCTACTTTGCATTGCAGAAGAATGGGAAAGTATCCGCAAGATCTGACCTATTCAGATCTGAAGTTCATCTGTTTGTCACCACAATTTATTTCAATTGTTACCTTTGCACACTCCACAGAAAGGAATACTGAAAAAATGGAATTGCTTCAAAGTCCGTGAGCTCAGCTGAGCTTCAGGTAGGCTGTGTACCAGTACAATATCATAACATTAGAACTGTGAGCAGCCTCCTACTGAAAGGAAGTTTTGCTTTAAATCGAGGCACTAGAGATGGCTATACTTATGTTTCCACATACATAAGGTTGTCTTGGACATCAAAGATTGCTACCTAAATGGTTTAACATGGAGACATACCCTATTGGGCTCACCTGCACTTTCTGTGTAATTAATGGGGGAAAAGCTGCACTGGTGGCAGCTCACTTCTCCATCTCACGCTGGTCAATGGCTGAGTTCATCTTTTGCTTCCCCGCATGCATATTTGGTGAACACACTTTTGTGAACAGTGCAACTTACAGAATTTGGCTATTTTTAAAAGATTGTATCTCAGCTTAAGCAAAGGTAGTTTTTTATACACCTGATTGTCTCCTCACTACATTGCAAACATGGGAAGAATTAGGCCATCTCAAAAGGAAAGTTGCAGCAGTCTTCTGTGATGGAAACTACAGTAAACTAGGATATGAGCTTTGCTACCTGATTCCAGTAAAATATACTCCCCCTTTTAAATGTAATCATCTTCTTTTTTTCCTTTCCTGAGTTCTATTTTCACAGTGCATCATTACCTAAACCTTGGCTGGGAGGCTGGAGGAAGCAATAGTTTTCATTCTGCCACCTTCTGCGCGCACATTATGAAACAACTTTTGATTGCATGGCTTTTTGATTGCAAAAAGGGCACATAGTTTTAGCACAGGGCTCTTCCATGCGCAGTGCGATGGCAGGCCACATCCTGCACTCGTTTAATGAGCTGCCACAGTCGCGACAGTTCTGTCAGCACGAGAAATGGCAAATCCGGACCTAAGCGGGGGAGGGACATGGAGCCGGCTACTGTTAATTGTCTTGCATTAACTCCAGTAAAACACTGTTAAGTGAAAATCATCGAAAAAATGTATGAATAATTGTGAATGGAGTCCAGATTGAAAAAGCTTCTGGCTCGTGCAGCTGCAGAGTGTGTGACCTAGCCAGGATTCGGTAGGAAAAAGTTGCCTTGGGAATGGTGCGGCATTGTTTGCCGCTGACTTCAGCCTTTATTGTTGCGCTCTGATTACAGCTTTTGTTTACAGTGGAGTACGGTTGTTAAATGCCAGCTTGAAACAAAGATGTATTTACATGCAACGGCTGAGTTCAAATGGTTTCTAATTTTAGAGATATCACAGCTTTAAGCTAGGAAATTAATCTCTTATTACTATTTTGGAAAACACAAAGCATTTTGGTATAACATGTGCTTAGAAGACAATTCCCGTTAGAATTGGTTAAATATCATGACTGGAAATTGTTATTCGCCACCAGAACGGTAGTGACTGGTGCCTTCAGAAGCTGTGAGATGGCACCTGGGCCAAGGAGCCTCCTGTGAGGGGCAGGGGAGCCGCCGCATGTCCCAACGGGTGATTCCTCTCCACTAAATTTAACACTAAAATAAAAGCAATTGCACGTTCAAAAAGCGGAGCCGCAGAAGCCAAGCGGTGCCACACGCGTTCGTGCCCTGGCTGGCGGCTGACGCTCACCCGCGGCCGGCGGCCGGCCCAGCCCAGCTCCGCCGAGGCAGCCGCGGCCGACGCAGCGCCAGGCCCCGCCCCCGCAGAACTACAACTCCCGCCAGGCCTTGCGGCGCCGCGCCACCGCCTCCCCCCCGCCGCACTGCATATCCCAGAGGGCCCCGCGACGCCGGGCCGTCCGCTTGCCGCCCGGGCGAGCGGGTCTGCGGCGCATGAGCGGGGCGGCGGCGGCGGCCTCGGCGGCATCGCCGCGGTCGGTGGAGGCGGAGTTTCTTTGGAGGGAGAAGGGGCGGGAAGAGACAGGGCCGGGCTGGGCCGAACTGAGCCGGGCCGGGAGCGCGGCAGGAGGCGGCGGGTCCCCGCGCGGCCCGGCTCTCCTCACGGGGGCTCCCGGACTGCCTTGGACTCCAGTAAGTGCCCTGAGGCGGGGCTGAGGCGGGGCAGGGGGCTGAGGCGCGGGGCGGCCTGGCCCCGCCCTGGCCGATGCTCGCCCTTCCGTGCCCGCCCGGTGTGTGACCCGGCACGGCACCGTCCCGCTCCTCCGACGCCTCCGCCTTTGTGTAGCTCCTCGGCCGTACCCGCTCCGTGCCTTCCCCTTCCCCCCTCCCTTACTCCGCTTTTTATTCCTTTTCCCTGGAAGCCGCCGCCGCGGGGCTCCCCCCGCTTGTCACCTCGGGGCAGTGTCATAATTGCCCTGGTGAAGCAGTCAAGGCTCTGTCACATCCCCAGAGGTAAGAGGATGATCTCATTACCCGTAATATTTATTTATTTATTTATTTTCTTGTGCTCTCTTCTCAAGTTCGGTCTTTGAGCATTCTGGAAGGAGCGATGTTATCTGGGCAGAGCCCTGCAGTGATGGTGCGGGAGGGTGTGGGCTCCCGGGGCACCCGCCTGCCCGGCCCGGCCTCTCTCGGTGGTGCTGGCGTTTGCTGTGGAAATCTCGAGCTGCAGCTTCGAGGAGAGCTGAGTGTGACTGGACAGCTAACACTTAGCGGCTGGTTTGCTTTTAGTGCAGGCGCTAGTTCTGAAGGACTATTTCGGAAAGCTCTTGCCTGTGCGAGCGATGCAAGCCTGCGCCCCTGAGTTGTGTTCTAGCTTAGCTGTAACCTGGACTGGTTATTTACTGAAGCAAAGTGTCTTTAAATGGATAACTTGACAATTAATAGATGTTAAACTGTAACTAATGTTGTCGTACTTGCAGTTTTTAGCACACATAAAATTCTAGATGTGCATTTGGCATGCCACTGACTTAACATGGACTTAAATACTGTATGTCTGTGCAGTTCCCTTAGGTGTTACTAAAGCATAACCTTCATAAAAGGCATTATATATTATTGCATAAAATGTTTGCAAAGTAACATCAAGAGCACAACTTCTCTTTGGGGAACAGGCTCCTGTTTTGAGGCTTTTTTTTACAAATAAAAAGTCTAATTTTTACTATAAAGGTACAGTTATAAACAAGCAAAAAAGAATGGTTTATTTTCAAGTGGGGAAACAGTTATTTGTTAGGCTGAGAATTATGAATTAGACATGAAGAAAAAGGTGTTGCTCATCTGAGTAAGGCTGAGAGGGAGAATTGCTTTTTTTTTTTTCAGATTCTTAAGAGCTAGATCTCTCCATGCTTCACCTCCTTACAAAAGCATAGTACTTTTAAAGAGACTGCTAGACATCCCTGCATT
>NC_087524.1:21159819-21229819 GCF_963921805.1 Phalacrocorax carbo
AAAATGCATCTTGTCAGGTGCCAGATGCTGGTGTCGGGGCCACGAGGCTACCAGGTGGGGATGAAACACCCCCCACGTGCCTGGGCGCTGCCCTGCCACGGTGGCCCAGGTATGTGGCACCCCTTGGAAGAGTTGAAAGGGAACAAACAATAATGCTGAGCATGATCGGGGGTATTTTTTCCGCTCTCTCTACCCCTGCTGAGAATAAAAAACACTCGTGTTTTCTTGGCAGCTTCTCGCAGTACTTTAAGGACCCGCTCACCTTGTTTTCTCCCCCAAGCAGAACATTGTGTCCTTGGTGTTTGGCTTTCCAAGCAAGGCAGAGAAGACATCCACATATTCCCTACACCATTTTTCTCTTTAGTGGATATTAGCAGATGTGCTTCCAGCAGACTGGCTACGCATAAACAGGCTTTTAGACTGACAGGTTCATGAACCAAGGGCCCCGCTGGCGAGCGTGCTTGTGTACCCTGCTCTCCTCGCCAGCCTCGCCGTGCCCCAGCCCTCCGCACCGCTCCTGCTCTGCACCAAGCACACCGCCGAAGCCGGAGAGCCTCAAAATATCCCTCTCCCAAGGGCTTCTGCTGATTGATTTATTTTTTTACCTCCTTTTTTTTTTTCCCCTCCTCTTTGCTGCCCACTAACCGATGCCTGTAAGTGCCTGTGCCGCAGCGCTGGTGCTGAGGCTCACTTGCTGCTCCCAGATAAGCACATTAATCCTTTGTCTTGTGCGGCGGGATAAGGCACCAACCCTTACAGCAGCACCACAGCATTTTTCTGAGTTTCTTTTTCAGAGCTTCTCTTGGCCCATTGCCCCTGCTAGCCTGCTCCCTTAATGGATTAGCTGGACTTCAAGGGAAATCCTCCTTTAACAATAGCGAGGAATCGTGTGGTTCTCGGTCTACCTAAAGAGAGGTGCCAATAGTATTTTCCGCTACAAGTGAATCTGCTCAGTCTTTTTGATCCGATTTCTCTCTTCTTGATTTTGATATCTCCACAAAAGCCATTGCAGATGGGAAAGAAAACAAAACAAAACAAAACAAAACCAAACAAAAACAAAACCTAACCAAGCCACCCTCAGTTTTTTGTTCATTTTTCTTTCTAGGTTTCCCGTCTCTTCCTTCCCCCCACCTCGAGCTGCTGAGGCGGCCTCATGGAAGAGAAACTACATCTCTCTCCTCTTGCTTTGGGCTGTTTTTCATCACTTCTGTGTGCTTCCTGACCCCAGAAAGCAGCCTTAAGCTGCTACATTCCTCCTCCTTCACCATAGCCAGGGACACAGTTCCTCTAGTTTCAGCAGATGTGCCAAAGGTACTCCGTTCTCCCTCGAGCATATCTTCAAATTTTGGCAAATACAAAGCCTTGATATTTTCCAGGAAAATGTTTTTGTGTTGAAAAAGTTGGGGTTTTTGTCCAAAAAGTAATTTATCTGAGCATGAAATGTTGTTTGAAATATCTCAGGTTTGATGAAACTCTTAGAAATCCAGAGGTTTCTTAATTTTTGAAAGGAGCTCTCACTGAGCTCCAGATGTTTTGCCATTGACCAGCAGCTCTGGAAATGGGTAGCCAGGCAGAGAAATTATTATTCGTCTCAGCCTTATCTATACCAGAAGGCATAAGCAGTGACACTGAAAAAATGTCAATTAACCTGTGCTGTTGGTAAACTCAGAGGCTTCTCTTTGCCTGGAAACTTTTTTTTTGAGGGGGGGGGGGGAATTTCCATCCGTGTTTGTGTACGTGTCTGTGGATGCACACATGAGCAAACCCACGTGTATGAAGCTGGAAGTCCTGCTGCCTTTGGTCAGCTTTAGAGGTAACTAAAGCCCAGCTGTGCTACAGAGTCAGGAGAGTACAGCAGGGCTAACACACATAAAAGCAGACGCGAGATCCTTCATGTCTCAGACCAAGCAGCAGGAGTGCTTTAGGTCTTGCAAAAAATACTGAATTGATGTGAAACTCTGTGATGGTGAAAATATGGGGAATTTCTGCCGCCCGTCCTTTGCATCCGTCTTGTATCCTTCTCAAGTCAGCTCATAACCAATTCTTCCCAAGCTTCCAGCTGCTTGGCATTTCTTGTGTAAAATAATTAATGATTATAGGGAATGGAGTTATAAGCTTAGGGATAGTTGTGCCTGGTCTCGGGCCTTTGTATACATGCACCCGTGTACACTCAGTGTTCAGTAGTGGTGTCAAAAGGAAAAAAAGGCAAATGATATGAAGAAATATTTGGAAAGATAAAAAAGCGCTGTAACTCTAGCACATAAATCTATCATGCGCTTTCATATAGAGAGGATATAGAATATGTACACCTGCAGTCCTTCCACCTGGGTACAGAAAGAGGCCACAAGGAGGGTCAAGGGTGTAGGGTGGCTTCTGCATGGGGAACGGCGGCACAAGGCAATATAGGCACTAAATCTGGGAGTGTGGGCCAAAAGTTATCAGGGCAGGACTGTTTGTTCCTCAAATCTCTGGGAACTGGGAGCACAGCCGTAGGAAACTACCCCCTGCTCCGGCTTTTGCAGCTCTCCCTCGGCGTTGGCTCTGGGCTGAGGCAGGGACAGGTGCTGAGATGGATGGACCTTTGATCCAGACCAGGACGGCCGGTCCCACGTGATCCCTTGTGCAATCACGTTTAATTCTGTGTGCTTTGTTTCCAAATAAATGACCAAATGGCAGTAAATAAAAACACAAGAAGGAAAAAAGGTGTATATCAAGACAGCATTTCAAGTATCAATCTTTTTAGCCCTTAAAAATGCACATGGTGAGGCAGTCTGTCCTGGAACTGCCCGTTCCCTGGACTCAGTGCCCCAGAAGATCCCATACGGTTCCTTCACGGTCATGGTAAGCTGGGAAGAAGCTGCTGGTTTGTCCCTGATTTTGGAGCTTGTAGTACATATCAGAAAAGCCTCTGAGGGGCTGACCAGAAAAATCTGCTTCAGCTGGCTGGGCCCAAGCATGCAGTCCCCTCTTTGCTGCGAGGGTGGTGTGCCCGAGCCGCGACTGGGGCGGTGGCTCTGCCCTGACAGCCTGAGGACGCTGGGTTTGGCTTATTTTGTGGGACCATCTGAAAGCTATGGCACAGGGAAACCGGCCAGGGACTGGGTCAGTGGGGTGTTGAGCTTTTGGTGCTCTGTGAAACGCTTTGGGTTCAAAGAGTGGCTGTTTCCCTGGGAAATAGTTTCATCAAAAAGCGCCCGGCGTCCTCTAATTGTGCACCAACGACGAGGTTCAAGGTGAGTTCTTATTTAAATGATGTGAATGTGATTATACTATAATGAGTTGAAATACTGATGAAAATTGTTATTCCTTTGCATGTTGTGGCTCAACCCCTAGTCTCTAACTTGCGTCTGACTGTGTCAGGTTATTTCAAAGTGCAGAAGCCTGGACGCAGCACCCATCTGCAGGGTGCACTGGACAGGGTGCATCAAGACAACAGTGTCAAATTGGAAAGATGAGACTCAGGCTGTAGGACTGTGTTGGAAGGTTGCACACATATATATCACAATTACACTTTTCCAAGACTGGAAATGCTGGGTAATTGTCTTTCCCTGCCAGTGTGCTCAGGGCGCTTTACAACAATAAATTTCACTAGGAGTGCTAAAAACCAGAAAACACAATCACATGAAACCTGCTGCTCCAAAAATGCAAACAAATGAAGTGTTCATAGAAAAACTGGGGTCAGGGTGCGCAGGATGGTGGAACCCAGGGTGCTGCTCCAAGGCTGGAGCCCTCGGCAGTAGGTACTGATGGAGTGAGGAGCGATGGCGACCCACACCGCTCCAGACAGCTGCCCATGATGCTTCTGCAAAGCAAGAAAGCTTGGGGCCGAGCATCGATTGAGAGGAAGGACGAGGTTCTCCTTGCAGCCAAGGCAAAATTGTGTGCCAATCAAAAAGATGATAGGCAGGCTGTTGTTGACCTCTAGGGAGTATCAGAGGACAAACATCCTTGAAAGGAAATTCAAAAAACAATCTCCAGGGAAGCCATGCTAGCACTGCTGGAAGTGCTGCAGCACTGGATGCTGTACCACAGCGCCAGGACCTCTGGGCATCCGCACAGACCTCTCGTGGAAAGACATCTATAATTTTCCATCCTTTGTTTAGAGAACACCTTGCTTGCTAAGAAGCCACGTGGGATGACATTTGAGAGGCTTGGTGCCTGGCTCGCTGCAGACTCTCCCCTGGGGCCCGGGGCTAACACAGCTCCAGCCCTGCCTGGGAGAGGCGGGCAGCGGTGCTCCCTCTCCTCTCCTCTCCTCTGCCCAGGCAGTGGGCAGTGAATGCCGATCCTTCCAGCGGGTGCCTGTTTATGAGGCATGTCCTATAGCAGGGCCTTGATCTCACTGGGGACTTAATAACAGCAAGATACAAAAACCAGTAAGAATATATTCGAAACTGAGCAAGAGAGGGTGGTTGGATAGTTTGCAACGGCCTTGAGATAGGTGATACTAGCCGGGTTTGCTCTATATGGTTCGGAGCCGTACATAATTAGAACATACTTTTTGTAACCCTATCTTACAGTAGATTTGATTTTTAGGAAGGAAAATTGTCACTAAATCATTATTATTCATGTGACAAATACTGAAGGGTAAATTTTTTTTAAACACCACCTCTATCAGTCTCTCCCATGTCACCTAACTTTTATGCAATAACGCTGTTCCCTTAGAGATACCGTATAAAATATCTCTCACTTCCCAATATTATTCATAGAATTCCCATTATAGAACATTGAAAACCCAGATTAGAAGAGTACAAGAATATTTTATGACCAGTTTGAAAATGCTGTTACTGCTGCAATAAATTAAGAAGTTAAATTACTCCCACATTGAGTATTGATATACTGTGTATGGCAGAAAAATTCCTTTGAAATATACTGTACAATACATATAGAGAAACTCCAGCCCCTTTGATGACTGCAGCGTGACTGCCAGCAAAGTGGTTTGTGTGTATATGGGGGTGGGGGATTGGGTTGCCAAGCCTGGTCTTTAAAGCAATGAGTTGAGCAAGGGTAAAATCAGAACAGTAAAATATTACATGGTTAATTGCTAATATTGGGACGTTGCATTTAATGGCCGAGTCTCCGTTCTTCATTCTTCTCACATTCAGTCTTTGTGAACTGCGCCTCTATAGATAGAATATCTCGTGGCGTAGTAGACACAAATTCACATAATATGATTGTTCTTGCATATAGCTGTATGGACATTTATTGGTGGCCTTTACCTGACCATGGGAAGACTGTGGGCATGTGATGTGTATATGACTCTCTTATATTAGGGTTGTTTGGGTTTGTTTTTTTTTTTGCTGAACAGTCATTCAAACTCAAAACTTTGACTGCCAAGGGAAAGGCAGAAAAGATTAGAAATGTTGGATCCAGTCTGGCTGATGGGATTCGGTTGCTTTGTACTTTTCGATACAAAGATGTTCAACTAATTAATTAAATCAGCTTTGAAGCCATATTTACATTTGTTTCCATTATTGGAGTGATGTAAAGCCACCAGAACGTGCCAGACAATTTTGATGCAGTTATCTAGGAATTTACGTGCACAAATTGTCTTTTTTTTTTCTGCTTAGAAAGCTTCAAATATGAAACATTGCAATGGGAACCGCACGTGTAAAAAGTGGTTGTTACAACTTCAGGTAAGATCTGATCTTTCTTATTTGTTTTCATGTGTTGTCTGCTGTGCACAAGAAGCAGCACTTTAATAAGCAAAATAATTGGAGGCAGTTGCCTGTTAGACTAAATTGGCAACCAAATCGCCTATTTTGCAAAACATAACAAAAGAGCCCTCTTACACATTTTGCAAAGAAATCAAAACAGAGCTGCTGCGAAGCAGACAGCGCAAGCAGCTTATCTGGTTTTGCCAAGAACCTGGCAAAGCCAGCAGTTAAGTTTACAATAATAATTGCAGTGTATTTTGCCGATTGCAATATTCTGGCCCAAAAGTGACTGTTTAACTAAGCTGGCCACGGAAATAAGTACCTACAAGTAACGTGATCTATTTATTAACGATTGTTTTTTACGAGTGCGTCCTTCCCGATTTGCCTTGTTATTCCACAAACCGGGGGAACAGGCTTCCTGCAAGAGTCATTTATATAAAACGGAGCAGCAAGGAGTCATTTAAGAACAGTGCAAACAGCAGTGCAGCCTGAGCGTGTGCTTTTAAAGGTTATTCTTGGGGATTTTCTTTCCCAAGGAAAGCGGGGCAATGAAGGGTAGAAGCCGAGTAGCATGTTTTTCCCTAGCTGCGCTGAAAAATTCACTCAAAGATAAGCAGAAGCTTTCTGTAAACCCCAAAGCTTACGCGTGCTTGTCGGACCCTTGACTTTTGCCCTGGAGTTGCTGGTTCTCAGATCAAGCCCAGCCAAGGGCCTCCTCCCGCCCCAGCAAAAGAGCAAATGCAGAAGCGGAGCTGATCCGCAGCCCAAGACGACGAGGCTGATGCTGCACTGCCCAAAGTGACTTATCTTCATGTATAATCATGTAGCAAATCATGTATTCATTTGTGTTATTAAATAAAGACTAACAGAGTTGCACACCCAGCAGAGCAGAAGGGATGCACAAAGGATCATGGGTTCCCGGCATTCCCCGCTCCCTCTTGGAAAGCCGCTGACTCACTCCCCGAGCAATCAGCGTTGTGTGCCATTACAAATGGGGTGGTTAATAGGCCTGCATCCATTATCATTAGTGCATCTCAGCACGCAGGTACATGATGGGTCCTGCCAGCGCATTTGCTCCAGCTCACTGAGCCAAGGGCCATGCTCCATTGCAAATGAGGATGAGGAACACCTGCTCCAGGGTTTTTCGACAGACCGGAGTCATCCTTCACATCTCATGCAACACTTGTTCTGTCAGAATGCAATGCTGGCACCGGCCGGAGCGGTGGTGTGCCAGGCGTCCGACTAAAGATTATAGACTTCCCTGTGGTCTTCTGCCGAAGTTCAGCTTTGAATTTTTTCAAAGAAACCTTTTAAAAATTTATCAATTTCATATTAGGCATTCAGTCATTATGTTAAGGGTTTAAAAATAAAGATGAAAAAAAAAAACTTTGCTTCAGAAATTAACTTTTTTTTTTTGGCAATTAGAATGGGAGCATAAAATATTTATTGAGTCTGATAATTTTATTCGCAGTGCTGAGTGCTGGCTGTTTTGATATGTTTTCTGAGAGAGATTTTATTTTTGCAAAATAAACCTTGTAATTTTTAATTTTTTTTCCCTGGCCTTCTGCAACTATTCCCAGTGTTTGTGGGATTTTCGTTTTAATTGTCTGCACTGGGTGACCCCGAAATGTGATATTAGACAGTAACCAAAAGGGGGAAAAATAGGGCAAAATATTGCCTTTTCAAGGTGCGTGTCTTTCGGTCCAGACGCCTCTGCTCTGGCTGCCCTCCAGAGCCAGGACAAAGGCTTTCCTCATCCCACTTCAAAAGACACCACGCTTGCTGCCAGCCCCAGGCTAACTTGTTTTAGGCACTGGAAACCAAAATTAAGGGAGGAAAAATGGTTGCAATTTGAAGCAGCAGCTCTTGAGGTTTGCAAATTGCAGTGAAGGGCACGGTGAAGGTGGCAGCGCTGCAGCCGGTCCTTCTGGTGTCCCTGTCCTGTGTAATAGGGACCTTGCTGTGGCGGCCAGAGCTTCTCAGTTCCCCCTGAAACACAGGCTAGAGGCAGAGGCTGGCACCCTGGGCAGCCCTGTCACCCATCCTGCAAACAGAAGCAGCTGGGGGGCACGTGCTGTCAGGCTCACGCGCGTCCCTCCGTCCTGCAGGGTCTCTCCCTCCACGTCACTCCCCGTGACGCCACCTCATGTCCTCCAGCACCGTTTCCCTGGTGGATGACGCATCACCTTCTTGAAACAAGGCTTGTGCTGGACTGGAACAGGACAGTCACTGCCATACCGGGCACCACTGGCAACGCCGGCGTGCGCTTTCATCTTTGTCTCCCAAGCAAGCAGAAGGAACGGATGCTCCGTTCCCAAAATGCAGGTGAGCGGACTTGACTCTGGACTTGGAAGAAAGAGTTAAATAAGAAATTCCGGTTTGCTTTTCTTGCTTTGCTTTTTTCAAAATAGTGATTCCTGCCCACCTCCCCCGCCCCCCTCTCACCCCCACCCCTACCCCCGCAACCATCCCCCGCCCCCGCAACCGTCCCCCACCCCCTGCAACCATCCCTTCCACACTGAGGAGGTTTTTGGTTCTGCTTTCAGAGCCTCCAAGAAAACAACGGCTACTTTATTTCAACAGGAAGCCTCATCTGGTGGAATATAGGTTTCCACAGTGATAAAATTATGCCAGAGTTTATAGGTCTGCTTCTCTGCCAGGAATGTGAATTCCTCAGTTCGATCAGTAAACATTTAAGGTTTGTACCTTGGGATCCAAAGTCTTCTCTCTGCTTTATGATCAGGCACTACCAAAAAATGCTCCCAGGATCCATGTTTTTAGCCATTATGAAGTTTGATGCTCAAATGAAATCTTGGACTCTTGTTCCTCAAGGTTTTTCTCAGTCTGTCTCAGGTTTGGGTTCCTCGGTCACTCCCAGCAAAGGGAATCTGTCATTGTGCCTTATTTTGTGGTTTTTCCTCCCCATTTTTGTCCTCCTCTGTACTCGTATCTCCTTATCAGACCAGTACGAGCTATGGGGATGGTTGAACTAGCTCTGTCTTTCCACCAGCTCTTCCCTGGTGGGACTTCAGCTTACACATGTACGGGCTGTGTAGGGGGTGAGTAATTTCCAGACTGACCCATTAGATTAATGTCAATTTAAGAAACTTAGCCGTGGGATCATAACGCTAAACGCTGCCACGCTGGTCCTGCACCAATGCTCCCTTCCAGCTTCGAGATGTGTGTGGAAAAATATTCCTCTCTGGTAGCACCGCCTGTGGTACCTCTGCATAGTCAAAATGGAACAAGAGTCACTTCAACCAGTAGTGAGGAACACTGTCCTCTGCTACGACTGCAATGGGATTGGCATGCTCCACGTGGCAGGGACCAGGGACCCCCCGATGATCTGGAAGAGGAAGGGAGACAAGAAAGCTGCTGCTTTCCTTTAGGGGCTCAGTTTCATGCCATACAAACCAGCCCAAGCTCAGATCTGCTCACGCAGCTGTCACGCTTAAGTCGATACCATCTTCCTGATCAAATTTGGTGCTTGGAGTTTGTCACCTCTGCGGCAATAATTCAGATCTTCACTTGACGGAGATCATCTTACTTCCAGGTTTGTAAGTCTAAGGGAGTTTATAGGAATATCCTCAAGATATGGAAGATAGAGAAGATGGCTGAACAAAACCAACCGACTAATAGGTCCAAGACTCTGCTGGGGACTTAACCACCACATGCAGGTACCGAAGATCATTTTATGATTTGGTAAAACAAAAATGCTTCAGGAAGCACTATTGTGCGTACTATGGGTTAGACGCCTGTGCTTAATATCTGATACATCTGTGGTTTTTTATATTCTCCACATTACTAAACAGAAATATTCTTGCTTTCTTCTTTTCTCGTCTCAGTACGGAAGAGTTACTTCAGAAGGTGTTTAGGGCTGTGCCACATGGAATGGCCTTGGGCTGCTAACGGGGATGTCCCTGCCTTCCCCAGGGGATCATGGGCTGGTCACTGGTGATCCGGTGCCACGCGTATACAGAACTTCTGTGGAAGCTTTAGGGAGAGAGATAAAAATCTTTATCTTTTGAGATGTGATTACGGTACTTTTTTGTTCTCTAATATAGTTTAGCAAAAACAAAGAGGAAAGAGCAGTCCTACGAGGTCAGAGGGGCCGTCCCTCCAGCCCAGCACTCTGTCCTGGGCAGTGATGGGGACTGCAACGGGTGCTTAGGGAGCAGTATGCAGAGAGAACAAATACAGAATCATCTTACGTATTGCCATGAGCGGTTTGGGAAGCAAAATACTTTAAATTGCATTTAACAGACATGCATTAACATTTACCCTTTTTCTTGTTTAAGGCATACTTATAGATCTGTGCCTTTTGAAGTATTAGGTTTTGATGGGCTTTTGCTCATGTACTATAAATGCCTTTATTCTAATTTTCATCCAGCCACCGAGAGCTTCTCAAAGTTGATGTTGCTGCAACAGTGGAAAAAGAAGTGCTAGAAATGCCAAATCTCCACTAATTCAGGACCGAAGAGCCTGAGGAAAAGCTCAGAGGGGTAACAATAATGCAGAAGAAGCCTGTATGTGGTTGATGCAGGGTGGATACGAGGATATTTTAATTAGAATTACAAGTACAAAAAAATAGGTTTAGGTTTGGGCTTTTCAAGGAGTAGCTCTAGAACAATGCCTGGAAGACTCCAGTGGAAGCAATCCCTTGGGATCAAATGGGATCTATAGACTCCAGTGCATCCGCAAGGTTGGGTTTGAGAGAAGGCACAGGCAGGCAATGAGAGAGAGCCGTAATAATAGTCTGGGGACCCTTGAAAATTCTTGGCTTTCGTTTGTCCCAACAGGAATAAACAATATCTTCCCTTTTTCCTCTCCACAGGGAGTGCTGGATACCTGCTGGGACATGTCTATCACGTACCGTATGGGAGAGCTCCAGAACGAGGTGTGGAATATTGTCATTACTGGCTTCACGAAGGCGGCCACGCAGCCGCGCTGCCTGGCGAGTTCCTTACGCAGCACCCCGCGACCCGAGGTGCAGGTATCGCCACCAGTTTAAACGGCATCGCTATTTGTCTGTGTGCTCAGCTGATGCCTTCTAAATGGCTTTAGGTATAAGGCACCGAGACAAATAAAGAGGAGGCAAACTTAGAAAACATGTTGCCAAAGGTTCAGTATTTCCATATGTGTGTCTTGATGGATTTTACATAAAAGAAGAGGGAGGAGAGATTAAGATATGGAGTATTACTGGCTCGCTTGGTGCAAACACTGGGAAATACTGCTTTTGAATTTACTGCAGGTTTGAATTATTTTCTTCTGTCTAGATGAAATGCAAGCCATGAATTAATCTATCAGCTTGTGTCTGATGCTAAGGAATGCAAAGTTAATTTTGTAACATGGACAATGAAAAGTTTATAGATTTTAAGAGCATACTTGAACAAATCTTATATAGTTGTAAGTGTAGCCTTGAAGCCTGGGCTATGTTTACATGCTTTGCTGATTATGAGTAGACTTCAGTATGTGTTTGCAAAATCACAGCTCCATCAGTAAGTCAAACAAAGAAACAACCCCCCTACTCATCTTCCATGCACTTCATAGACTGCTGTGTGTATCTGCTAACTAGAGAAACGTCTGAATCTAATTTGGCCGTTCAGAGTTTATGTAATTTCTGACCTCATTTCTTACATTGTGCTGCGGTCTTGACCTGCGATGACCTGTTATTTTATCCCTGCGATGGACTGCCTGCACGCAGACATTGCCGTTTGGGCCAGGGAGCCGTGAGTCTGTGATGTGACAAGTAGGCACCCGACCCAACTTTGAAACCAAGCCTCTGGAGGTGAAACGCTTGTGCATTAACCCACTTTGCTACCCAGCCTTGTGCTGATACATTTTTAAAGCACTATTTTATTTTTTTTTAATTGAAAAGAAAAAAATAATTGTATTTTGAAAAAAAACCCCAAAACATCACACAATGAACTAGATGGTACTGACAGAACTTAAAATACAAAGAGAAGTTGGCATATGCGTATTGCAGCACATTATGGATCGTTGCCAAGCACGTGAAAACTGCCTTGCTGTTTTTGCTGCTGTCTTAAACGTGACATTTGGGGATCTACATAGCATGCCCTCCTGCTCCACCTTCCAGATGCGCTCTTGGTGAAATTCTGGCTTATTTTGGGCTTGGGCTGTTCAGATGTGTAGGGTTAGGTGGGAGCATCCTGCTGTATTGAGGTGCTGGGAGCTGGGTCCAGCCAGGGCGTTAATACCCCGCTCACAGTGTGAGAGAGCAATATATTCTCATCCCCAAAAAGCCAAAATGAGGTTTCAGCTGAAGGAACACGTTTCATGTGATACTTGGCTGTTTAAACACTGGTTCCTCAGCTATTTTCCTGCACTTTCTCTCTTCCCTCCCCCACAATTAGGTGGTTAAAGGACAGCACTCAATATTTAATACTAGATTTCAATGTTCTGCTCAGATTTTCTTTCACCTTTACCTGGACGCCGCGATGCTGAACACGTGGGGGAGACAACGGGCTCAGCCTCCCGCTGGCGCCTCTGCCAGCTCTCCTGGTGCTGCCTCGCTTGTCCCAGGGCTCGCGGGGAGACCTTTCCCCTGTGCCAACGTGGAGCCCTGGCTTTGTGAAGCACGTGAACGGAGACTAGTCTGAGACAAGTAAGCTCTTATTTATACTTGTGGCCTCATCAGGATTTGAACTGAAGTCTCCAGAGATGCCCTCCAGCTTCCTTAAATTTCATTTTTTTATAATGAAGATAATTTTGAATTTTACAAGCGTAGAAATGTCTAAAACTAATAAACATTTTATACATGTGTCAAAAGATGCTTAAAAAGCAGCCAAACCATGTTTTTTTTAAGAACAGGGGGGATGAAAAAAACCCCCACAACACACTCTTTGTTTGCCAAGTTCCTGCAGCCTGAGCAAATTTTTACAGATGAGTTATAAACCCCAGACTAAGGGAGCTTTAATGGAAGCGCTGACCCTACCTAAAGCCGAGCAGTATGGACGTACTGCTGCAATAGCCCCGCAAAATGACCCCTGCATCCCGCTGCCGACCCCGTCCCTCCTTCCAGGGCGCGGGAATAATGCCGCGCTTCCTACAGCAGCACTCGGGGGAGTTAAGACACGGGGGGCTTGCGAGAGCGCTCGCCCTTCTTTCTGTTGCGTGCTTGCAGGGAAGGGATTTGGCAGGCGGTCTTGGCAGGCCGGCAGCTCACGAGGAAACAAAAAGAGCGGCTATCAGTGCAAAACGGAGCGGCTTCGGAGGCGGCCGCGGTGGCTGGCGGCCACGCAGCCTCGCTGGACTCCGCTTCAAACGAACAAGGTGCTGGGTTTATCGTGAGGCTTAGGAGAAAAGGCTCTTACAGTCATCATCCAAGTGTTATATTTATCTCTGTTTGGAAATCCTCTGCTGCTTATGGATTCTTTGATGTTTTTGGAGAGATGAGCGTGTTTGTACCGACTAGATGGAGGGGTTCGGTTTCCCAATGTTATTTCATCCTAAAAAGATGAATTTGTGGGAGTATATCTGTGTAGAGGCATGCATCTCCTCTGATAGATATAGGTGCGTATGTATGTAAGTACGTAAAGCGAAGCCTTGCCGAGTATACAGCAGCTGGCTTACTTTTATCACCAGCCTTGCCATAAAACATCCAATTTTAATAATCAAATTAGAGCCAAGGAAAACCTGCACAGGTGAGAGGAAATCTGTGAGTATGATCAAAACCACGTTTCTGATTCAGGACGAAATCGCAGGCTACAGGGAGGTACATCTGTAAATTATACAGGAAGCTTTCTTCAACAACTGATTCACCCTGACAGTTTTACTGGAGTATATGAAAATTAGTATTAAAGATGTGATATGTAGGCTTCTTTCCAGGAATTCCAATCTGGTTTCAATAAAATGAAAACACTGATTGGAAGTGAAGTTGCCTTCCGGTTTTGCCTTTGGCTATTATGTGTTCATTCGTGAAATGACTGAATTCCACAACTACTTTTAATATTCACCTTTTGATTTCATCTCCTGTACTGGACACATTGGAATGATTAAAATAGCACTGCCTCCTGAAGCCGGATTCTCTTTAATTTGAAACAGCCTAGGTGCCGAGGAGGGAAAAATAAAAAAAAAGAAAAAAAAAAAAAGAATGCTCTGTTAAGTCCATCCTTTCTTAGCATCAAGTTGCTTCAATGCCTGTTTAGGGTAGAATACTAATAAAGAAGTGGTTTCTAGATGAAACATCCAGTGCTTTCTGAATAGCTGTGCAGTGAAGACCTAAAGAGTACAGTTTTGTGCTCCCCGCCTCTGTCCCTCCAGGTTTCTGCTCCTGATGTTGTCTGCTGGCTGAAATGTTTTGTGCTATGTGCTTCTTCATGCTGTTGTGCTTTGGCAGCTGCGTCGCCACGTACATTAGTGCCACTGCGTGCTCTGCCCCGACGCAGGCAGCTCCTGCAGGGCACTGCTGCTGCAACGAGAGCGCCTGTAGAAAATGGGTGTGGAGCAGCGAACGGGGGCCAGAGGATGTAAATCTTTAAGATATCTGAGGTCTCCCAATGCAAACTGTTGCATTTTCGCATATTGTTCAAAACGGCATTTGGATCCCCAACTTGCGGGAGTTTTTGCATGCCAGATGAGCAGACTAGCTTCTTGCAGAGCATGACTGGTTTTATGTGTTGAGTAGCTCATAAAGAAGTCCAAATTCCCATGTATTTGCTAACACCTTCCAGACTACGCTTGGTGTTTTGAGGCAATATTGTCCTAGAGATGGAAAAAACTGACTTAGCTGGTTTTAGGGAGGCGCTGGCTGGAGCCCAGGCATCCCTCCCGGGAGCAGCCGTGTAGCAGGGGTCAGCGTGGCATCCAAGGCACCTCGGTGCTGATGGTTAAAGGGCTTGTTGTGAGTTAATGCTAGTTGGTTAAATGAGTTAGCTTCCTCCATTTTTCATACGGGAAAGCTGTGCTGATGAGAGTGACCCACTCGCAGAGCTTCCCTGGGGACTGTTTTTGCTGGGGGGCTTTCTCCGAGAAGGCCTCCACCCCTTGCTCCCCATCACTTCCCTGGCCACCGCTTGTCTGTGCATTTCTTTCTCCACTCTGGGGATGAGGGCATCTTGGGCATCCTCTTTTTGGGGCATTTAAGGGGATGTTTTCTCCTCAGTGCCAGTGGAGGTCCCAACCCTGGGCAACATCATGCCTGGCCCAAGCTGCTGTGGTCTAAAAGGACATCTATAATAAACAGTACTATTGAAAACTTTAGCACCTCTGTGGAACAAAGGAAAGCCCAGGGAAGTAATTTCAGCCTCTGTACTCAGTCACCTATCTGGCAACCTCTGCAATGAGTATTCTGGCAAGTTATATCAGTGAGGGAGAGTCTGACTTTCTGCAGTTGTCCAAGGCAATCTTTGATTAAATTTTGGATGCTGTTACTTAGACATCCGCTCCTGATGCGCTTACCATATTTTGCAAAGAGAAGGTCTCTGTGAATTGAAAATTTCTGGTTATGTGCATTCAAGGTCATGCATAAAACAGTGTCTAGGATCATGGAAAGTTGAAGAATTTAATCAAAATACTGCTCTATAGTTTAGCGTGTTTTGTAAGATTAGGAGGGGCACCAATAATGCTGTCAATGCGGAGCTCATTTGAGCACTTTTGAATTATTGAGCTGCAGAGCAAACCTCAGCACAGCCTAAATCGACAGTTTTCAACAGTGCTGTTGGCAACAGAAGTTCCTGACGGTTCCTCTTCTGCACTGGAGAGGAACAAAATTGCAGTAAGCCTGTAGACCAAAAGTAGGGTGTCTTTTGTGGGGGGAAAAGCAGTTGCAGGCTTTGGGATATCAGCCTCTTCGGTACTGTTAAGCGCTGTCAAAAAGAGGTAGAACAGCAACCTTATATCAATTGAGTCGTCTGCCACTCCCAGCCAAAGGAAAAGTCAAAAAATCTCTGTATTTTAAAATGCACTGAAGTCCACCCGGCGGTGCGGAGAATGGGGAGGCTGCAGTACCTCTGCCTGGCTTCAGGTGGCTGCTCCACACCACAGGTCCCAACCCCAGCCCCGTGGGACACCTCCGAGGAGCGGTGGGCGAGGGGTCTGCGATGGGAGGGAGGGCTGGAGGGCCCGAGCCATCTCCCCGGGGGTCTCCCCCTAACCCAAGGTCATCAGGAGTGCTGGCGGCCCCGCGTACTCGCAGAGCACGTGGCAGGGGCAGGGGACACCTGCGCGATGCGCTGGGAAGCACGCCTTCCCTTTCGGCGGCTTTTTATGGGGCAGGAGGTGGAATGGGCAAGAACGGTGTTGTCTTAGGTACCAGCAGAAAAAAAAGTAAAATGACACTGCTGTATTTTGCAGAAATACTTTCTTGGATGCAGCCTATAACATTTTTTCACCTTTGTGCCTCCTTAGATGGGGAAGACAACCCTCCAAGCAGGCTGTGGCAGAGGTTCAGTTTGTGGCCTGATGCGCTGACGTTGTGAATCTGGAATTGCTGGATCATCCTGAAAAAATTAAGAGTACAGAGGTACCCAAGTCTCTTTCCCTCCTTTGAAAAGATCTTGTTCTGTAATTAAAGTTAATTTAGAGAATGAATTAAATTTGATGTATATGTTAGTATATATATTAATATTTAATGTGCATATTAAATATATAGATGGCCTTAGCCATGAATATGCTCGTGACCTTAGCCCCAAACATCCTCCCTTTGCCCCAAATGAAACCAAATGTTATTTCTTTTTAGTGATTTAACCTTATAATAATTTCCTAAATTCTAAAGTTAGCGGTTTTTTTTTTTTCCAACTTCACTGTTCTGGAAACGTTCTTTGTTCCCTTTCACATTTCAGAAAGTAGTTCAATGTCAATTCTCAGAGCTGGGCATCGTGGTTATGTAGCTTTGCCTTACCTTTCGCTTTAGTTCACAACTTTTTGGAGTTGTTCATTATGAACTGAAACTTGTTTATAGGTTAATACACCCGATGCTTTCCAATAAAATGTGTATTTTCTTCCTAAACAATGACGTAAAGCACAGCGACGCCAAGCACAGGGTCTTCCTTAAGGCAAAGGACACGAAGGATGCGTTCGTGGGATAAGGGTTTTCGTTGCTTTCATCGGCTCTTTCACAGCGCTGCCTCAAATTGTCAGTCGCCTGTCGGGTGAAATCAGAAATGCAACCTAAAGAGTGTGGGGCTGGGGAGCGCAGCCTGGGAAGCTGAAGCCGCAGCCGTGCTCCGGCGGCTGCTGGAGCGCCGGTACCTGCGCATCTCTCCATACCCATCGTGTGCTCTCAGACATAAAGCCCTTTTCCTTAACACGCCTTTAAGCGTGCCACTCCCTGTCTTCTGCATCCCCCCCCCACCCCCCAAATCTTTGGTTCATCCCCCACAAACACTGCTAACTACTAACTCATAAAACATATCAGCTGGGTTTATTACTTTTAACCATCTTTCCAATTGTGCTATAAAATAAAGGCAGATGCCATTTTAAGATCTTATTATTATCAAGGGCCAACTCCTCCAGCAGCACCTGCTTAGCGGCAATCTGCTTGTTTATAGTCCCTTTTTTATAGGTGACAGTTTAAGGTGGCTGTTCTCCTGTTACAAAGAGTTCTTTTTAATGTGGCAGAAGTGGCACGCACAGTAGGTGAGCTCCTTCCTTTCATCCAGTGATATTGAGAAGGGGTCGCAGGTTCACCTGTGATTTTTGCTTGACAGCTTCGCCACACACATCAGGCTCTGCCAAATGCTCCACCATTAATTTATGATTTAAAGTAATTAACTTTTGCTGATTAAAGTAATTATTTCAAGTGCATTGCACTCAGGCCCAAATGATGCACACAGCCCCCTCTCCAGTTTGAGCTAGCAGCATGCCAAGTGCTTAAAAGCTGCACCAGGGAGCTCGCAGTGGCTTCTGCCAGTCTAACAGATCTGCCATGTTTATGGCTGACTTGTACTAACTGCTCATTTTAATGCCGAATCCTGGCAGAACATTGACACAGTGTGAAACCTTCATCCGGTAAACAAGACAAGCTTCAAATTGGTGACATCGATGACAGTGAAAACTGTTTAAATGAATCTTGCCTCCAGCCTTCCAGAGGTATTATGTTTTTGAGCACTGCTCCTTCTCCAGATTGGCTGTTAAACAATTTACAGCTTTATCCAGTCTCTGCCTTTAGCATTATGCAGGTGCAAAATTCAGGCTTCTTTGGTGGAATGGAGGTAAAAAAAAAAAAACCCTCCCACCCCCCAAAAAACCCCCAGCCCTCACCAAAACCTTTCAAAGCGACTTCAGATGGGAAAAATACAAAAAAAAAGGAGTTTCCTTTGAAAATAAATCCCCCTTTAAAGTGTACACGTGTCGTGACGCTGCCCGTCACCTCCTAAAGTTAACATGTTTTGTGCAGGAGCCAGTCTTGGGGGTTTTTATTGTGCCTTCTCTGCACAGAAGAAGCGCGCACAGCCACCCCCAGCCGCCGCCGCCGCAGAGCACCGCGGCTGCATTGGCGTGGAAAGCTGCCAGCGCCGGGTGCCGTTGCAGCAGCGCGCTTTGTCTTATTGTCTTAACGTTTCCAAAACTTACCTTTAGGGTTTCCCCACCACCCCCCAGCGGGGAAGGTATTCCTCGGGAACATCCTCTTG
Source organism: Phalacrocorax carbo (assembly GCF_963921805.1). Lineage (NCBI taxonomy): Eukaryota > Metazoa > Chordata > Aves > Suliformes > Phalacrocoracidae > Phalacrocorax > Phalacrocorax carbo. The sequence continues at coordinate 21,178,070 of NC_087524.1, forward strand.
CAAACAGCTGTGGGATTTTTGACTGTTGCCCTCTGAGTGAAAACGAGCAAACTGATATTTAAATCTGTAGGAATAAAAATATCCATTCTGGAAAAAATATATTCGCAGAACTATAAATACATTTAGCTGAAAAAGATATTTTTCTGTCTCTCTCTCTCTCTTTTTTTTTTATATATTTTTTTAAATCAGTTTTAATTTAGGAAGGAGGAGGGAAGCAGTTTTGATTTGGGGGGGGGTGGTGTGTTTTTTCCTGCTTTGCTGAAACGACTCTCAGTTTTAAAAAGCTATTCACGTTATCTCTCTCTCCTCTTCCAGCGCAACTGTAAAGAAATCTAATTTCATCTGTAATAAAGCACCTGATGGGCAGTGATCCCTGGCAAACAATATTTCAGCTTAATGCTAAGCGTTGAAAAAACATCATCGAAAAATAAAGATGCCAAGAAAAATCATCTGTGTGTTAGCTTGGCAGTAGTCCTCAGAAATGTGAGGGATAGCTCGACAGCGAGCCTGCTTTGGGTTTTTTTTTTTTCCCTTTTTTTCTGTAATGAATGAAGTGTGGTGGGAAGGGGCGAGCGCGGGAGGCAGCGTGCTGCCCACGCGGCGAGGGAGGGCAGGGTGCCGGCGGCCGAGGAAAGCCGCTCGGTTGAGCTCTCTGCTCGCTCCCGTAAGCAAACATTGAGCTCTCTGCCAAATTGGGGCAGTTTTGTGCTGCAAGCGAGCCCAGGCGCTGAGCTAAAAGCACCAAGCTCATGTCTCATGAGCCCCTGTTATAGGGATGATGCGCTGGTGTCCTTACCCCGGTCCTCCCTCCATCCCTGGCCCCTCCCATGCAATGCCTCCTTTAAACACCCTCTGGCTGGCATTTTGCAGAAAATAACAATGCTGCTTTTGAAGAACTCATTGGCAAAGGTATTTTTAAAATGCCTGCCAGAAATTAAGATTGAGACAAATGAGTTTCACTGCTTCTGATTTTTATTTCCAGGTCTCCACATCTTCACGTCCAATAACGCCTGGTGTCTCTGAAGTAGGTCTGGAAAATTAATCTAGGAAATATTTTTCTAAGCAAAACACTCTTGGGATTTACTCAGGTCCTGATCCACAGTCCCCAACACGGTCAAGAGCCGGTGAGTGGACTCAGCCTTGGGTATTCCGTGCTCTCAGCAATTGTTCCAGGCTCGGGAGATCCTCTCTCGCGCTTGCTCAAGGAAAGCGATCGCAGTCCTCAAGGTGCTGTTTCAGGGCGGGTAAGTGCAGGATGTAAAACTGCAGAGGTTATGAACGGCTGTGATTGACACAAGAAAGGTTGGCAAAGCTTGGCTCTCACGCTAACGGGAGTGGCGATGCCGCCTGGGGTGTAAATACGAAATACCACGGAAAGCCAGGTGGCGAGAGGTGCCTGGCTGTCGTTAGCGTTGCCATGAACTGGCTGTCTTTAAATGTTTTTAAATATTAATTAAATATCTTGGGGTCTTTAGGTCTTGGGTGGGTGATGAAGTAGTTTTGGGTGAGGCAAGGCAGGGATGCTCCCCCTGGGGAAGAACAACCCGCAGCAGAGCCCCAGCCTTGGTCCTCCCCTGCCTTGGTCCTCCCCAGCCTTGGTCCTCCCCTGCCTTGAGCCATGCGACGTGAGATCTGGTCAGACAGAAAGGGTGCAACACAGCGGACGACGGGTACAGATTATCAGAAATCCAGAAATCTAGCACGCAGATGCAATAGGCCTGTTTTAATTTAATACCTCTAAAGCATGGAATTATTAAAAGCATAAAAGTCCCATTACCGAATAGCACAATATATTAGCAGTTATAGGTGTTAAATCAAACCAAGGTACATGATACTAATGGGCAAAGCGGCTGTGTTTAAACAGTTGTCTACTTATTAAATCTCTAATTAAGGACATGCAAACCAAGTGGCTAAGATTTTCCACTAAAGATGATAAATTGTGATTACTGGAATGTTTTTAATGTATTACAGAGCAAGCCAATTGTATTAAAAAAAGAAAAGAAGCGATCCAAATTTTTCCCAGCAGCTTTACCTGTAATGATAGCGATACCTCGGCAGGTCACTATAAATTGATTTTCGCTGTGCTGTATTAACCCCCTCACTGCAGCCTGATACCTCAGTTTTGAGTTTCTTTACAGCATCTTTCGGGATTAAAATGCACAGGTCTCAAACAGGCCAGACAAGCTGGAATTGATGCCTCGTGACTTTTTGGCTGGATTGCGTATAACGTTAGCGTAACAATTTCCCTGCTATAGCATACCCCTCAATAGGAGTAAGTGCACTTACTTGACTCAATCAGCCATCTGTGACTCCATCAGCCACAGTGGAAACTAATGGTAATTGCCAATTGTTAACCAGACAATAGCAGATGCTAACTTTAATATCCAACAGTGCTCTTCCGAGCATCTTTTATGTAGACATGGCCTCACTTTAATACGTGTTTTCTTTCCCCAAAATACAGCAACTTAGTGAAGGCTGATTAGCCTAGGGAGCTATGTGACTTGAAGCAATGAACTTTGAGGAATGGCAGCCGATGTTCTGTTTCTGGGCTATAATGTCTATAATGCAAAAATGTAGAAGACTGGATTTAAAATTCTCCTTCAAAATACAGGGGTTTTCCAGTTAAATTTCACAGAGCGCCATGTACTGGATGCTAACACGAGAGTAATGTCTTTCCTGGCAGTGTCCTTGCCTCCTATTAGATAATCAATTAGTCTCAGAACATTAAAAAGCAAAATGCTGCAACAGGATTTTCCACCAAATTCAAAAATATTTACTAAAGGATTTCATTGCTCCTGTTTATTTACCTCTAAGCACGAAGGCTGCAGCTACGCCGCATAATGCCATTGTTTTGGCACCAGGACAGCTCTGCACCCTCGGCCCCGGAGGACATCTGGAGTCTTCTGGGTCGCGGTGGTTCCTTTTTGCAGAAATTTGCTTGCCTAAAGTAATGAATGAGCCCATTTTCACTTTGACTGTGGCCTGCAGTCTACGGGAGACATTAGGAGCAATTTGTAGTCAACGTGCAGGTCTGTTCCATCTAAAATATTATCAATGAGCTTGTCAACCCGAGCCTTAACCTTCTTTGTTATTTTCATCTGCTCCTCTCTCAGATGTCTCTCCTCGTACCCATAACCTCTGAAGACTAGCAACAGGATGTCATACACCTGTTTTGCTCAAGGCTGGGACTTGGAGCCCTGCGCGATATTGTGTAGGCATTGGCTCGCTTGCTGCTTTGCTCAACGTATATGTCAGAATGTCAGATGATAGTTGTTGTAGCTGCAGCTGTTGCATGAGCAGAGTGCCAGGGGCACAACTTTCCTGCAGTGAGCTTTAATTTGCTCTCCCCTCCCTGAAGAGCTCCCGTGCTTCACCTTGCTGCTGCTGCTGCAGCTGGAGGAGAGCTCAGCCCACGTGCAGCTGAGGCCGCGGGATGGCAGGCAGGCAGCGAGCCTCAGCAACGGCCGGGGTGGAACTTCATGCGGGCTGAAGGTGCTGCAGACTGCTATTTGCATCTTTGCTCAATGAGGCATTTTACTAATTGTTTGCAGGAAGGTATTGTAAACACTGAGGGATTTATATTTGTGCGAGTCAATCTGTAGTATATTTGGATGCTGTTCCGAGGAGATACTTGTAGCCTAAATAAGCCATAACCTGCCAAGATACTCATGAGAGATCTGACTAGGTTTTTGACTGCTCTCAGAATTAGGTTGACAATCAAAACAGATGTAGAATGAGACTGCAACTGGATTGCCAAAGGCAAAAAAACTCCTGTCAAATTCTTTAAAGGAGCAAGGTGATAAACCACTGTAATCCATGGGAATAGTGGACATCAGTAACTAGACAAGGAGACGCATGTACACCTTCGGATTCGTTCGGGACTGTGGATTTGTTTTACAAATTAGGTAGCAAGGGCATTGGAAAAAACGCTCTAAAACACGCAGTCAGTGAAACTTTAAACAGACACAGCATTACTGCATGAATATTACAAGATGTTCCTCGAGTTGTAATTTTTTTTAAAAAATACAGGCTCTTGCAGAATTGCTGCATTTCCGAGTGACGTAGCACAGATCATCTGTAATTTAAAAGAGGAAAGCAGTAGAGAGTTTGATTAAAAAGTAACATAATTCTGTATTACTGGATGTTGCTTTGGTTGCATCTATTATTCAAGTAGACATGAGGCATTTTGTCTTTCATTTGAAATGTTAGCTAAATCAAGGTTAAATATATAAAACGGGGCTTCATCTTTAATAAGGAGGACAGATGCAGTGGCCTAGTGTGTACATCTGTATCTTGTCTGAGAGTGGCAACTCATAATTCTTGCAACTAGGTTTTCGTAACAGACAGAAAAGGAAAGGTTTTTGTGGGACGAAGCACAAGCGTGAAAGACACTGGTGGGAGAAAAAAATGACAACTGGATTACAGCTGCCTGCTGGGCAAATCACTGGCTGAAAGGACATCTCTGGATGTGCAGATGCATCAGCATCTACGATCGCTGTATGGTAGGTCTTCATGGTGTTTCGGGATAAAGATGATTGGCAAATATTTAATGAAACCTTTTCTTGGGGAAAATGCTGATTCATCCAGAAAGGAACCATTCACAGGCAAGGGTTTGTTTCAATGAATATCCCAATTTGAAAAACAGTAGAAGAACAAGTCATAAAAAATTTCAAGAATGTTTTACTAATTAATTAAAAAAAAATTACCTTTGCTTTTGGAATGTAGTTTGTAGGTGTTTTTTAATTATAGAATTATAGAGCTTGAATAATATTTTAACCTCAGAAAGTTTTATTAAGGATTTTTGCTGTGCAGAAGGCTGCTTGCCTTATCTTATGTCTTGAACAGCTGCACAGAGGTCAGAATTGTAAAAGAATGATGTTCCTGTCCCCCCAAACCAACCCTCTTAATACTGCCGCCCTCCCAAACCCTTCTCTAAAGAGATTCAAAACACGCCTCGGATGGGCTGTCTCTGCGTGGGACGGGCACAGCAGGTAGCACTCGCCTGCCCCGCAGCTCCGGGGAGGGGGGGTCCTGCAAGGGCTCGGCGTGGTCGGGAACCAGCGCTGCGTTGCCTTCATCGGATTGCTGTCTAACGCACGCAAGCCAAAGTGTCTGGGAACGTGCCTGCCGCGAAGCTGGGCTGCTAGCCTGCGCCTAGCAAGTTGGCTTGATGGTCACTTGGCACACGTGGCCCATGGCACAGAATTCAACAGCGCTGCGCAGTTGAGCATTAGAAGACCTGGTCCCTGCTGGCAAAATCACTCTCCCTGCTCCATCTATGAAGATGGATTGGTCCAAGTGGAGCATCAGGTCTTTAAGCCCCAAAATAAACTGGAAATACGAGCCTAGGCCTCTCTGATGTCCTGGCCAAGTCCTCCCCTGTTGGGCAGGACGTGCTTGGTCCCGTAGGGACCTCAGAGCACCCCAGGGCTTGCAGATCACAGAGGCCTCCAGAACAAAACGTCCTTGACATTTCTCTCGGCTTGGCTCCCCTTTCTCTTCTTTCCAGGAGGATGCTCTCCCTATATTAATACTTCTATAATCTTTTTAATTAAAATTAAATCTATTTTTGATACCCCACCACCAGATCCAACACTGTAATCCCATGTGAAGGACAGACTCCCTCCACCGCAGCGTCAGGAAATGTGATTTCTCGCACTGTATTTCCAATCAAGTTAGGCAATGTTTGCTTATATATTTTTTTCATGCTCAGTATTCAGTGCTTTCATATCCTGGTTAGATCTTGATAGGAAAATATAAAAACATGTCAAGAGAGTGGTTCAGTTACAAATGGAGTGCAAAAATTATTTTGGAGAAAGCCCATTTATGTGTGATTTCTAGCCTAATTCTGCAAACCCTGGTGGTTTGGAGAGTTTAGCATCCAGAGGTTTGGGTACTTGCCCAAACTAACCCTAAAATGCAAACGTTTGGAAGCTTGCCTTTCAGTTCAGTGTGTGATATAAATAGCTCTGCTAGGAACAAACAAAGGAGGTATTGCCACGAGCAGCCAAGAGAGACTACACGAAACACTCGATCAGGCCGTGTTTTGGTATCGCAGGCTGCGCTCCGTCTTCTGCCTTAGCAACGCTGCAGGTTGGAGACGTGCCACTACTTTCCCCTGATGCTGATGCAGTTGTGTCTGGGTGACGCAAGGCGAGGCGTCTTTAGCACCTTTACCTTTCTCAGGTTCTGTGAAGTGAGGGCTCACAAGTCACCCCCTCGAAAAAATAATTTAAAAAATACTCAGTAAAGTCCTTCTCATGGTGGCTTTGGTGGTTTTGCTGTAGAGCTGCAGTCTCAGATGATGGAGTAGCGTGATGTTCTTCCAAGGACCAGAGAGGAAGGGTGCAGACCTCCCTCTCCCCTGCACTCCCATTCAGGTGAAATGAGATTTCTTGAGAGAAAGCAGAGAGAGTGATGCATTTTCTTCAAGATTTCACAGCTTTTTTTTTTTTTTAATTGTCATAGGCTGGTTCTTGGGATTGCCTGAATTCGTAAATACATCTATAGCCGGATACACGTTTAGCCCTGAACAGGGAACAGCCTGGAACAAGTCAACTGTTTGAGAAATTAACAGCCATTGAATATGTGGTCTTGCTATGGTAGCCTTAGTACCCATTTTGGGTATTTTGGTATATATTTGCGTATAACTTTGGTGATTTTGTTCTTCTAAAAGCCAGATCTTTACATGAGAAAACAATGTTATGGATGTAAGTTGAAAAAAAAAAAAAAGAGCAAACACTAATTTGCAATCGAAAGGCAGAACTTCCAGGGAAGCCAAGCAAAATCTCATAGCCCCAGTGAAACCGCAGAGCATCCTCATGGTTCAGCTGACATCCAGATATTTATGGGAGGTGTAAGAAGAATCAGGCTGCTTTATCTGCATCACCTTTCTCGTGTTCCCCCTTTCTTGGTGGCTGCTCCTCTTTGATGACAATTTGCTGTAAAATTGCCACTCAGCCAGACCTTTTTTTCTCTCGTGTGCCTTCCCTGACCCCTGCTCTTTCCATTTGGCAGAGCCGAGCAGCCAGAGCCCTAAATCACCCTGCCTGCAGTAGGCTGCAACGCGTTGCCTCTCCCTGGCTTCCAGCTGGCGGCTGCCCTCAACTCCTGTTTTTCTTATTCCTGCAGAGACGGTGCATTCTCACGCTGTCCAAAAGCCAAGGGCCGGGCTACTAACAGAGACCGCTGATGAATGGTGTAAGGGCTCTTCCATAACTCCCTGTTACTAATCAATGAGCATGTTAGACATCTCAGCGGCGCAGCGTTTGAGAATAGCTGTCGATAGCGCTTCCTCGTGCTGCAGGAGAATGGGAAACTGTAATACTGGCATTACATCATTGATGGTAGCTGGTTATTGATGTCATCATTCCTGTCACTCACCTGATATATACAGCCCGCAGTGACTTACCTCCAATCTATAGAGGTATGGATTTGAAAATAAACATCAATAACTTTAAAATCACCATACAATTGAGATGATGCTAACTCAAAGTGGTGATGAATCTTGCATTTTCTCTTGCCTATTTCTATATTTCACTCTCATAAAGGGTATGCACGGTCAGTTGCCTGTGCCATGTGAGATATATTAGACAGTCAGATTACAAGGAGGGTCTGAATAACTGGTACCTTATTCTCAAATCGTCTTATGGATGAATCTGTATATCATGGGTGCATAATCATGTCTGTAATCATATGTTGTCTATTTACTGCAATGAAATTCTCATTGCATGTGAACGCCTCAATGAATGCCTCATCACATCAATCTTAACTATCTGGCAGAACAGCTTTCAGGAGACACTTTTGCCTTGTAATCCTTTATTCTATGCGTGCACACCATTTCATCTTAAAACCCAGAACTGGAAAGGTGGACGATGTCCCTTTTCTTTTCTTAGAGGCTGGCTCCTGGAGGTCTGGCTTCCAGTGAGCGGCGAGCGCAAGCGTCAGCACCTGTGTCCCGGCGCCAGACAGCTGGCACGCTCTCCGCGTGCCACAGCGTGCCATCTGTGCCAGGCGTCACGTGCCAGGTACGTGACTCGGGGGAAGCCAGGAGGAAAAAAGTAAGTTCATACCACGACAGAGGTGCATTTGTTTTCATACAGCCCTACAACGTGCACTAAAATCTGCTGTGGGTTTGGTCTTTTCCTCTCTCTCACCACTCTCTTGCTGAAGCGGTGCTGGTCAGACAAGCCTGATGAATTCATTGCAGTCATTCTGGGCTAATTTAAGCTCGGGATGTGCAGGGGGCGTTAAGCACAGAAGGGATTTTGTTTCTGTAGAGTCTATATGGAATTGTTTGGGGGATTGAAAACATCAGGTATTTTTCCAATACATAAAGAGATTCTTTTGCTATAGAAACAGTATTCCACCAAAGAAAGAGACCATTCACAAATAAAATGTTCCCTTACACTGCATGGAAGAAAGAGCTCTGCAACCCCTGGTAAAAGGAGGAGGACCCCCCCCCCCCACCTCCACCAACCACCGAAAGATGCCAGTCTGCCAGGTCAAAGCCAACTGGTCCAGGCCGGAGTCCTGGGATCTCCTCGTTGCTGCCTGGCTTTGCCATGGCCTGAACTGGTGGCAGAGGACGACGTCTGCTCTTAGAGGTGCGTTGTACGACAGGCTGTGGTCACCTCTTATGGGATGCTGTTACTTCTGCAAGGGTAGACCCTACTGATGGTGAGGAGACACCATCGAGTCTTTGGTCCCCTCTGTGGGTACGTGTCGTCCCCAAGATAACCCTCTTTCTCAGGGACAGAAGCTCTCTGGCACAGTCCAAAGATAGCAAAAATTCACTTTTCTCTCCACTCTTTTCTGTGCCTTTCGTTCAGACACAGCGGGTCACGGCTGTGTGGCACCAGGAGGATGCTGTGATGCTCTTCCCAGGTCCGTGTGGTGAATGCTACGTCTATCACTCCCCTCGGGGGCGGAGGGAAATGAGCTCCCAACAAATGCTTCTTCGTAGGTGCAATGCACATAAGTGCATTTTTGGATCATAGTCCAAGTCTGCATCATTTGTGAGCCAGTGAATGTGCCAGGATGGCTCCCTTTTTCTCAGTCCAGCACTTCTCCATTGAGCAGAGACAGAGTTGGGAGCATTGCACATCAAAGAGAGGGGAATTAATGAATGAGAAAACCTTGACATTTTCACAATTTAGGCATGTTACTTTTATTTAAGGTTTTTTTTTTTCATGGAAAGGCTGCAGAACCCTTGGTGAATAGACCTGTTAATGCCTCTTGCTTTTTGTGTTTATATGTGCCAGTTCTAATAATTGTCACGTCGACCTAAGTGAGAAACATCCAGACATGTTTATGGAAGAAGCCGTAGGGCTTTAGTTCAAGTGACTTCTGTTACTCCTGGGTGGGGAAGAGGGAAGGGCAATAAACAACAGAAATTTGTTGGTTTCTCAGCACCAAGATTTATCACGTGTAAAAAATGTAGGACTTTGGAAGCCATTAATTATACATAAGGTCAATAACCAATCTTAATAGAACTTAAAGTGACAAAAGCGATGACATTTAAGAAATAAGCTTCCCCATACTACGAGTCCATGACCATCAGGGAAAGGAAAAAGACTCAAAACATGTTCTGGACATGCAGTAATTGCCATTGCCATTTTCTGATTTCATTAGAGAAAACTGCTTTCCATCTAAGTATATCAGGAAAGGGAGAAATTCTGGATCACGAAGGGCAAGTCTGTGTCTGGGATAACCTGCCCTGCCACTCGGCAGCAGACAGAGGAATTCTGGGGAAAGGTATGGGAATTTGCTCTTTTATGATATCAGCTGAGTTTCTAAAACATGTAAAAGTCCATGCTGTCTCTGCAGGTTTTTCTTTCCTCACAGATAAATCAAACAGAATCATAGTGGATAGCTAGAAAAATAATAATGTTAATAGTAATAGTAATAGTGGTAGTAGTAACAATTTCACTGCACTGCTGCTGATTTCCAGAGACTGGAATCTGATCAAATCTGGCAATAATGAATGAATCTGAGTTTAGACTTGAATTTTGTGTTAGTAAAATTTATAAGGAATATCTGTACCCTTGAAAATCCAAGATTTAAAAGAAGTTCATTTATTCTGACATGACAATTAATCCCATGCAAGTTGAGAGGGTCTGCCATGAAATCATCATTAATTTATACTCCTGCAGCCCAGTTTATCTCATTTACTTTGGACCATATTTTTTTTCATGGAAGATCAAAAACAAATTCTTGGCCATTACTCTTGATGGAAACCATTTGAAACGAGCCAAACTAGTGAGAAAAGCAAGGCCCACACGTGAATAAGGGTTGCCAGGTTCTGGACATTTTTTCAGCTGCCTAATTGAGGAAATATATTTTGCTCTTTGTTTCGAGGGGTGGGTTGGTTTGTTTGCTTGTTTCCTCAGGAGCGGGGAATTTTTGTCGGTTGTCGCCCTTGTTCCAGTTTGCAAGAGCAAGCGTTGGGGCTGTTAGCAAGTGACATGCCCGTGAATATAAAAGAGCACTACATCTTTGGAGCTGTTTCGTGGTATTCCCCAGCATACTTGTTTGTTATAATTTGAAAGAAGCTATTGAACTGAAAGGAGGGACAAACAGTCTACAGGCGGACAAAGCCAGTGAGAGCCAGGAGCGTCCAAATTTCCATGAAACACTCTTGTTTCAATTCATATTTAAATGGGCTCCTAAGCAGCTGGGCAACCTTTCTGTGGCCGGCCACAGCTGATAGTTTTAGCCAATGAGAAATCACGTGCAATTTGCTGAGAGCAGATGAAAGGTGTGTGTTTTAGTCTTTTTAATGTAAGAGAATAAACACCGAACTAACACAGTGTGTCAAGATGTTGGGCGGAGTTTAAGCGCAATAGAGCAGATTCTCAGTACTGTGAATTGGCATAATTTTCTTTGAAGTCATTCAAATTATGCTGATTTGCAACAGCCAAAGATCAAGCCAAATATGGTTGTTTCTGTAACTAATTTTGATGCCCTTCTGTTTAATGATTCTTTGAGGGAATTTATTATTTCTTACAAATGTGCCTAGGCAACAATGACTCTATCATCTAATGACTGTATTTTTGAAGGGCCAAATCCTACACCCCTTAGTAATTTACCGATCACGTGGTGGACATGTGGAGAAAGCGAAAGCCTGGGTCAAAACTTCCTTTCACGTACCCCATCCTGATCTCAGGCTACCTTGGTCTTCAGCAGATCCTCGTTGCAAGGGAAAGTAGCCCAAATTCTCCCTAACTTGCATCCTGCATCTGTAACTGAGCCACCTTGGACCACGACGGTGCTTTTGCAGTTCCCTCTCCCCGCTACCTGCTCTACTGGAGGTGCCAGAGGTTACGTGTGGGCTCTCCACCTCCTAAATAGCCCTTTATCCCAGGGTTGGCTCTTCCAGGGGCTGGGCTGGCAGCTTTGAGGACATTTTGTCTAGAACCACCTGGTGCAGAGCAACTCTCATGCAGATTCCTCAGGCTTTAAAAGAAGTTTTTCCATAGTACAAATAGGCATCGGCTATAATTTATCAAGTGGTGTTTCTGCAGGTTGACTGGGAGTTGTTATTGTTTGCTTTGAATATCGCTTAATGCGCTAGGTCCTTTACAGGCATAACTTAATTATTCTTTCCCCTTGAGTCTCTGCACAGTAGCCACATTTGTAAAGAAAAATATCAAGAATTATTAAGAACTTTGAAAAATAGCTTCTCACAGGAGCTGGGTCAGATTAAAAATGCGGTTTTGTTTCACGACATTCTTTGCTCTCTTTCATTGCCGTTTTGTTTTAAGCTTGTGCGCACTATTGGCTAGAGGAAGCAAGCAGGGCTTGGTTGGTTTTCCTTCCCCCGACTAGATCTTTCTTAAACCTTTTCCTCCCCATTTGAGTTTCTTTCTGTGTCACGTTAGCGGAATTGCAGGCATTTATGGGGCAGGAGATTAGGACTTTGCCCTGGTTTTTGTTCAGCACAGACAATGGGATGTCTGATTATCAGATGTTCACTCTAAATCTTTTCCTTTTCTACTGAGGAACTTTATTTTCTCTACTTCCCTTCTACTAATTATGATACTAATAGACTGAAGAGTTCTATAAGTAATGACTGAGAAAATAAAATTTCCTCTGTTAATTTTGAGGTTTAGCTGTCACATCTATAAATCTGTGATGAGCTGAACAGTCTAAAGTAACTATTCTTCAATTTATTACTTGAAGATAAAATTAGATAAATGAGCCATTACCTTCCACTTACATAAAACAGTGTTTATGTAACTGAGTCGATGCAATGCTGATGCTCCTTGGCTGGCGATGGTGCTCGTCAGCAAACATCCAGTGTTGTTGGATTGCTACCCTGATTGTCTTGCTTCGGGAATTAGAACTTTAAGAGAAATCTGAGTATCACCCGATAAGGGATATTTCTCCAGTAGGAGCACAACAGAGCTAGCACCTACTCCTGGAAGTGGTGGCTGCACACAGTGGCAGGATGGAGCTAGGGGGGAAAAAAGAAAACATTCAGGTTTTGAAAACCTCAGAGAGCAGAATTTGGCTCCTCCAGCAGCAGCAGCAGTTACATGGACCCTGATGCCTACAGCCGCTTTATGCTGCAAATAGTTTACCTTGATTTATGAAGTAAATTGAAGTAGGACTGAAGTGGCAAGTAGTCTTTCTGTTAGCTTCTGATGAGGTTAAAATTCAGTATCTGAAGTTCATTTTTATTAATAACTAGTTTTCTGGCCAGGCAAATATCTGTAGAGAAAAATAAAAAAAACACCCAGACTGGAAAGGGAAAAAAAAAAAAACCAAACTAACAACGTTGCAACATTAATGACACAAATTTGATCCTCTGTTAGTATTTTTTTTTTTTTTTTGTCTCAGGGTATGTGATTTCCCAAGGACAAAATCAGTAAAAGCTACCTTTGGCTTCCACAGCTTTCCAGAGTCTTCCATGGAACAAAGTGGTTACAGGGAATGCGCACTGAATTTATCCTTTAATTTGGTTTTACACAAGAAAAGCCTTGAGTGAGTGTTCTCAGCTTATGAAAATTGGACAAAATTGCCAAATGGAAAATAAAACTCTTCATACACTTTTGTCTTTAATAAATAAAAATCTTTACCTAAGGGAGGAAGTGATCTGGATTTGGTGCAAATAATTAAATAAAGTAGAGAAATTACTAAGCAAAGCATTACTTTTTAAAAAGAGAAATGAAAACAAATGTCTGAAAAAGGCAGTGAGCTTACTTAGTATTTTAGATTCAAATACTTCTTAGGTTTATATTGAAGAAGAACAGAGTATTTACTGTCTTTCCATCATAAGTGGTTTCAAGATGGAATTAAAGTCCTTGGAATCAGCACAATTCATTGTACAGAGCTACAGCAAATACTGCCTTGACTTCCAGGAGTTGTCCTTAAAGGACATGTTTATTTAATTTTCAATTTCACCAAAAAGTGGCCGTTAGGCTGGGGTCCGTCCAAATCTGTGCTGAGAGCAACCATCAATACTGCAGGAACTTGTCAGTGATTGGCATGAGACCACCCAAATACGTTACTTCCCCCCTAAAATAAATTGCTGTGGTTTCACTGGTGTCCCCGATGCTAGGACAATTTCTACCAGCTGAAGGTCTGACCTGCGGAAAGACTCCCTGCTAGTCCTCTGACCTCAGTGAGTTTGTAAAACGGAGAGTCGGTGTTGGCATCTGAATTTTTACATTGGAAGGACTATGGAGAAGATGTAACACAGCATCAAGCACATTTTTTTCTACTTTCCTTTTGTTCCGTCTCTAACTGTATTTTAGATTCTTTTGCAACTGTGTCTCCGCTGCATCCGACCGGACAATAACTCATGCCAGGTCACCTTGTCCAAACAGGTGGTCAAAATTTCAAGGAATGGTATTATTTTTTCATAATGAATTTTGACTTAAGTCTTGCAAAGAAACCTTTTGAAGATGCACTAGCGAAATATTCATTTAAAAGTGGGAACACTGCATACCAAATCCAACGGGGATAGGTAATTTGATAGACGAGTTCGCCTAAATGATACTAGCACGTTGTTTATCTTCCCAGCCATCAGGTTAAGAGCTGTTGTGCATAACTTTCTTAACCTTACCCTCATCTGTTCATCTCTCGGGACTTCAGATGAGTGCAAGGGATAAAGGAAAATCAATGCCGAGTTTGGTTCTGGTAAATGTTTATGTCTGTATGCAAAGGAAGAAGGGGGAGACCTTGAAACTATCCCTTCCCAATGAAAGCTTTTAATTAAATTAGGTCTTAGAAATGTGGAGTGTGATCTTTGCTGTGTTTTGATTTCGCTGAAGATTATGACTAGACTTGCCAAAACCAACTGCGAAGTCTTACATTTGTAAACTTCGCACACAACGCCCGTGAATTCGATACATCCCAAAGAAAGAGCCTGAGTGCTGCTGTTTACATTCCTAAAGTCTTTACAAACAAGGAGAACAATATCTGCTCTTTACAGATTACCGTGGTCAGGTTCCTGTGTACAGCGTGAGTGACCTTTCCAAGTTGAGCAATCTATATATACTCAACCCTGAGTGTCGTAAAAAGCTTAGGTGTATCAGCTTACTCTGAGTGAATATGAGATACAAGAAGAATGATTTTTACAGTATCCAGCTGCTGAGTATCAAACGATTGAATTTTGCTCTACAAAAGAGGACCTTTCCTCTATGTAAATGTATAGATTTGTCATATTGCTGGGAAACCTTATACTGTACATAATCCAGCTTAAGTTCATGCCGTCTCCTCTCCGGCCTCTCTTTATCCGTGGTTAGGCTGCTCTCTGTATCGCTTTCCATACCAAAGGCACCTTTATATCAGTGAAGGGAGAGCTAGCAGGTGTAGCACCGCCTGCTCCATGCTCCCCCCTTCCCAGGTGATAGTTTGTGACAAAGGCTTGGAGATGAGGCACCAGTAACTCACGTCCACAGAGCCAGTAAGTGTTTTTACTCAGCTCCAAACCATTGCAAAGGCGTGCAAAGAACCAGTCTATGCCACAGGTGCAGCCCAGCCCCTCTTCTCTGCTGCCTCTGCCCCCGGTGCCTGTCTGGTGGCCCCGAGGCTTGCAGCCTCTATCAGGATGGGTATTTATTGTACCTTCCCAAAGAAAAAGCCTTGAGCTCATTTTATCTTGGATGTTTTAAACATATAAAGGCAGCACATGTCAGCTGCAATGATGATCTTGGGTATCTGTTTTGCTTGAGCTTGTGGGAGATACAGGCAAAGCGGTGGATGAAAACAGCTGGCTGAAAAAGGTCTCTTAGCTCAGTGCTACAGCCTTGAACAGAGAAGGACGGGACCAATAAATCACCTATTCTATCGGCATTTTCCAGCTAGCACTGGTAGTGGGAAGCAGCTATGAGACGATGGGATGGGTGGCCTTATGACCCAGTGACCGAAGAGGCGAGCACAGTGAGCTAAACTCATCCGAGCAGTTGGTAAGGTCCTCCAAAACGGAATCTGCTGCCTTCCCCCCGCCATAGCGGTGGGGCTAATGGGAAGAAGCTTTGCCCTGATGAGACGTCAGGTCTGACCTGCTCCAGAGCAAGCTCCTAGGAAAAAAAAGGAGGCATGAAAGGTGTTTGCAATGAGGTTTCTTTCCTTTGTAAGAGATGCTGCGCTGCACTGAGTGTCGCGCAGTCATTAGAATCTACCTGGCCCCAAAGAGGATGGTGGGGAAGGCTGGGCAGATGCGCGGTGTCCAGGGGGGCTGCTGGAGAGGGAGGAGGGGCACAGGAGAGAGCTGCTGGTTGTTCGGGGTCCCTGGAGTCCTGTGGTCATGCACCAGAAAGTTTGTGTCTTTTACATTTAGAAAGAGTAACCCCATTAGCTTGTTTTTAGGATAACACAAGTTCTTCCCAAACACAGTTTTCTTCCACTGTAACAGCCTTTGTACTCCAAAGGCTTTATGGGAGACCCTTTGTGCAAATAAGAACCAAATCTTCATTTTCTTAGGCCACATCGTAATGAGCTTTTTCCTCCATGCTTACAAGACACCTGAAAAAGAGGGGGTTTGCTCTGTAAGCTTAACTTTAGTGTATTGATGGGTCTTCTGGAAATAGAAGTCTGAGCAATAGCAAGGTTGGGAAAGTTCATGGACACATCCTAACTTTGCAGCTAGGCTAAGACTTTATTTTCTGATAAAAAGAAATATGGAAACAGGTTTAGAAAATGTATAATCCAGATTCTACTATAGTATTCATATATGCAGCTATAACAGAAAAAAAAAACATAATTAGTGTCTCAGGCTGTCAGCGAGTGCTGTTCTGCTTCTTAAAACCTGAGCGCTACTGGTTAGGGGGAGCGAGATAATGATAGAAACATCCTGTGAGATTGTAACCTGAGTGTTTTGGTGGTTGAACTTGAGGAAAGGGCACATATTATCAGCTGTATTCCGTTCTCAATTCACTACAGGAGACTGTGAGAGAAACGGTCTAAAACCAGGCAATCAATAATTTGTATAGTGAACACAGTGTGCTGTTAAGTGGTCTAATCTTTAGATCTCTTCAAACATAAGGTGATACAGAAGAGGAATGACTACCAAGGAGAAAGCAACCTGGGGTGTAATTCCTGGGAACAAAGACTGAAAGGGAAGTTGTACTACATTATTTTTGCATTAGAAAAACCTGATGGGTCACAGAGCCTGGCCAGTCATTCTCAAAGCTTGTGCGGGAACGTAATTGATTCAGCCACAAAACCACTAATATCTTCTGTAGAATATTTGCTCCCGCGCATCCGCCTACAGAGTAAAGCTTTGTTTTGCATACCAGAAACAGAGGTTTTCCAGTTACTGAAGATGCTGCTCATTGCCTTTCCTAGCTTGCTTACGTCCCTGAATTGCTGGAGAGAACTACCTGGGGGACGTTCTGTTGACAAGTGACCTCAATAGCCCAAGAAGAGACAGGATACGTGTTTCAGTATTAAACACCTGAACAACACTCTCTAGAAGCTCTCTTTAGAGGTCCTGGTATTTGAAATGGAAGCACAATCCAGTAATTCCTGTGTCACTGTTTTTACAACAGCACAAAGAAATAAAATTCCTTGGTGCTACACAGAAAACAAGGTAAGAGACACCGGTTCAGTTTTGAAAGTTGAATTAGGCTTTACCATTCCAACTTAATTAATCTATTAAGTAATTTCACAGAATCATAGACTCATCAAGATCCATCGGGCCAGAAAGGGCTGTTGTAATCATTTAAGGTGAGCCGTGTAACGTGAACCATAAGATTTCCCAGAATTGTTGAATTTGTTTGAATTGAATTTGAATTTAATTTAATTAAGTTAATCTTTTAGGGGGGGAACTTAATCTCAGTTTCAAACCAATGGGTTCGCTCATGTGAGGGAATAGTCCAGGGAAGAATTTTTCTTGAGCAAAGGACTAAGTAACTTGAATAACAATGATATTGCCTTTGTCTCCTTGTACTGTCTAAGTGATGATTAGGTCTGAACTTAACTTTTAAGGCAATAACACATTTCCAGGGGTGACTCACTGAGTGAGAAGAGAGTTTTTCAGTACTGTGGGTCTGAGTAGATTAGCAGACTGTCTATAAACTGAGGGAAGAAAGTAAGAAGGGAGAGAGGAAAAAGCCAAGGAGAGGGTAAAACTTAGGATTGGAAAAACAATTCCAGTTCCAGATGAAACATTTCATTACATATGATGGGTTAAAAGCAGTTTGCCCAATGACTTTTTATTTAAGAAGGCATTGTGTGAAACATGGCATTGTTCCTTACAGGAAATAAAGAACAAGAAATCTACTTATTTCTTGCATACTTGTATTGAAAGTGGTGTGGAGTTGTAATGTGGAAGTAATAGCTCCGAAGCACAGCAACCTTGTGGTATTTCCTTTTGGAGCTGCAGAGCATTATCTAAAAATGAGAATGCTTGGACTGGAAGGATGTTGCTGACTCCCAGAAGTTAAGCCTCCCTTTTTTTGTGGGTTGGTTTTTTTTTTTAATGTAAGTTTTTATTAAATATCTTTATTGTACTGACATAATTCAGACCTTTGCCAATAGGGAGATATTAAGATCCCTCTGGGGAGAGCCTGGCCCAAAACCTGAAAGCGCTGAGTATCTGCTACCACATCTGAATTCACACTTCTCAGTTTCTGTCCTTTTCTCCAGCAGTTTTATGCTTGATCCTTTTCATTGTTGGACTCCATTGCTACCTCAGCAGGACTGAATACGGAAAACAGAATCCTGAAAGACTCGTAGGCTCATGGAGGTTGATTTGGAATGGGCTTAGAAAACAGACACGTTGAGTCTGTCCTGAGCTTTGGACTCTTGTGTTGAAGGTGGCCAATGCAACGAGCTGAGAGGTACCTGGAGAGGTCACATACCCTGAATCGTGACTTCTGCTGCTATGTGTCTGTATGCTGTTACATATGGGGAAGCACTTTATTGCCAGGTTTAAGGAATATGTCCCCTAACATGATGCTTTTGTTGAAATTCCTTATCTGAGTTTTGTTAATTCAAACTCAGGTAGTCTTTGAGTAAATCTCCCTTTCATAGGTGGACTTGGTCTCTGCCTGCTCCTGAGATGCTCTTTCAGGCTGTAGATCAGGGAAAGAGCATCGCATGAGTGGAGGCAAAGAAGTGTTGGGATTTTCACTTACTTTTTTTCTCCCTTATTCTCCCTATTACTGAAGTCCAGTTCACTTTACCTTACCCACTTTGTTTCCCTTTCTCAATCACCCACAAGGTTTTTCTACATTTTCTCTCTGTTTCTGGTTGGTCCAAAGTGTGATCTCGGGTGGTGCAGCGTTGTGCTTTACCGGCGATTCCTGCCTAGCGGTGTGCGTTTGGAAGAGCAAAGCGTGCTGAAGAGTGAGCACGCTCGCAGCTGCCAGGGGCTGACGACTGAAAGGCACAAGTGGGGACAAAGCAGAGCAGACGGAGTGATGTGGGAACATTAGCACTTGTGAGGTACCCTCTTCCTCCCTCCCCTCTTTTTGAAGGAAGGAAAGAAGCTGGGCCTTTGTCCAAAAAAGCACTTAAGCATGTGCTTGACCTTAACACATGTGAAAGGACTCTTTGCTATCTTCGTTCATTCCTACAGTTTTCTGTTACCTGGATGCGCCTTCAGCAGGATAAACCTTCATCCCTTTGATCCCAGAGTTAAGGAAGATGATCCATATTTTTTTATTCCCTGAAAATATGAAAATCTGTTTGTTATATCACAGCTGTGCAAACAAATTTCCAGGAAACTTAACGCGGTGCGTTTAGTATTTGGTAGGTCGCCCCACCCCTTGATTAACAGGGGAAAGTTATCACATGGAAAAAGTGTAGAGAGATTGTTTTGCATGGGAGTGAGAAAGGAAAAGGATTAAAGAGTCTTAAACACAAAGCTTGGCAGCAACTGTCGAGAACAAAAATGAAAATAGTTTAAGAGAACAGTGCAGGCAATAACTCACTTGGGGGGTCGGCAGAGGACCAGAAGAAGTGGCCAGACTGACACTGCTTGGTTTTATTAACTCATCCATAATTAGCCCATAGCTTAGATACAATTTAGCTTGTGCCATATGGGCTAATATAGTGCTGAAAGTTACCCCCCATGCAGGTGACAGTCTGTCACACTGAAGGAAGATTAGCATAAAACAAACAACAATGCACTCTTAATGACAGTGGCACCATTTGCAACGCCATAGTTAAGGATGTATAAGCACTTCCATTATAACCCAATCTTCAAGATTTTATTAAGTAGACATAAAAAGCGTGCGCACATACACACCCCTTATAGCCCAGTGAATCCTTTCGTCAGTTCTCAGGCAAACCCATTGTTTATTTGGTTTTTTTTTTTTTTTAATTTTTTGTTTGTTTTTTTTTTAATGGTAACAGTGCCTGATGTAGGTATTTACTCGCAGCTCTGCCGGTGTTTCCTGGAACAGTGTGTGGAATGAGTTGTTCTAGGTAAAACATGTTGGGCGAATACATCCTGGTAGTTTCTGCCTTGATAAATGTACAACATAGTGGCTGTTAAGCTCAAATAAAAATGAGAAAGCTACACTGTATGTGCCCATCAACTTGATTAGAACTTTTATAGTATATATGAATCTAACCAAATAGCAATGGTATAACCATGTAGGCAGTAGATGTTCTGTGAGTATAATTTATACTGGGAAGAAAGTAAGCCACCATCTTTATTGATTCCTCTTTATTGAATAGGAATTGCACCATTAAAATGATACCCATGTGTTGTTGATACGTCCCGCATTTATGTTAATTTGGTTACATATTGCAAATATTTTCATTTTAGAATCAGGAAGGAAATTTTGTGCCAGAGCCTTTTCCAAATTGTGCTGAGCTTTTGACACAAAGCAGCAGAAGCCATTAGCATTCTCAGTTAAGGCTGATCAGTCATGCTGTTGAACCATTTCTTCCTTTCCCCCCCCAACATATTTGCTTTCCTGTGTTTTCCAGATAAAAGGGAAGCTCCCCTTCCAATAAGTTTTCCGGACTTTTCTTTTGAAAGGCAGCCTAGCCATTTTAAATATTTTAAATGAAGTGAGTTTTGTTATGCAGACAGGAGCTAAATTTTTTTCCTAGCTCTCATCGGCTATTTATGTGACTCTATGGTTTTCAAATGGTATAATGCTAGAGGATGCCAAATGTCCTGCCATTTAATAACCAGTAGCATACAGAGCTCTTTTCAAAATGCCACCACTCTGAGCATCTGTTGTTATTAAGTAAGATGATCAAATTTTGTACAGGACTTCAATTTTGCTTTTCACATCACTTATAGAGCAAGAATAATATGCAGTCTGTGTATAAAACTAATGTGTTGGGATCATTGAGCCAATTGCTGGTTTTTGTGTTCTGCTTTATTGCAGATTGTAAAATAAACTTTGGCCTTTTTTTAATAAACGTTATAAAAATGCTCTGTGAATCAGGAGAGTGTCAGCAATTAAAGCCATTTAACATCATAATAATTAAAAATGCAATACTCCAGTGTAGTCAGCACTGGTTCACATAAAAAGCCACATTGTTGGTCCTTAATAATTACAGTATTTGACAGACATGCTAAAGAAGAGGAAAAGGTGCACATTGTTAGTATCAGATGAGCAACTAATTCTTATTGTTTCTGGAAATTGCTCTAAAATCCTTTACTATTGCTGTCTTTCAGCTAACAGATGTGGAGGAATGTCCTCGGCTCACCATTGCTTTTCTCTCCAGCAGAATATGACTAACAACACAACAACACAAGGGAACAGCTGGGTCGAAATGCATAATATTTTCGTGGTCGAGAATGAAGCTGATTAGGCTATGGAGTACCTAATTGGGTAAGATGCCCCTCATTTTCAAACTATAAAATTCAGATAGTGTACAGCAGAAAAGAGAGGATGGGCTGGTAAGAGCCGTATGTTTGTCCTGCAGCACAACTGGACCTTTAAAATGAGCGATGTTTTTACAGCTGTGGTTTGGGACTGTGCCTGAGCTCAATGTCATGGAGGGCCAAATTTTTGAGAGGGGACTGAACTAGGACATAAGAGCATTTAAATTGCACCTCTGCATCTCAGCCCATTCTCCTTGCTCTTCCTAAGTTTGCATAGGCAGACGGGCAGAGTTCCCCATGGCGCTCATTCCTTTCAGGGGAAAAAAAAGCAAAGGAAAAACAAAGCAAAAATCTTATAGCTTTAGGTAATTTTTTTCCCTTGAATATCAGAGGTCTGGGAATCTTCCCTGGTTTCATTGCCTGTTGTGTGTCGCTGCAGAAAGGCAGTGATGTAGAAGCAGTGTCACCTTCTGTCTTGAGAAGAGATGAAGAAGTTATGGTTGCAGGACTGTGGCAAGGGCACGGTCTACTGTGCAGATGCTCTGCACAGGATATGTTGGCATCCCCATGTATCCTAAAGGGGAAGGGGTCCAAAGAGGTTTTGGAGGTGCATCTGCAATCCTGCCTCTGGATATCATAGAAAATAGAGAGTGAAAATTGAGTTAAAACATCCTGACGAGACAATTTACTTACTTTGTCTTCCTGGAGGGTCCAAGAGCTTGCTCTGTTCTCATGTCTGACTGTAGAAATATTCCCAGACTGCGGCACACTGATTTTTGTCATTTACTCCAGCTTCTTTGTTGGCATCCAAGCTTGTTGGGGTTGGGTTTTTTAAATTTATTTTTATGTTTTCCTAAAGTCTAGCTTTGAACACGTGAGTCTCCCATCTCACAGTCAGCCACGCTGCCAGCAAGCTCTAGGGGTGAGCTGATGAGAATATGGCCACAAGAAAGATGCTACCGGTTCAGTGCACGTTATATATTCACTTCACTTGTGCATCTTGCAGGCTGCATTGAAAATGCGTCTTTCTTTTCTTTTACTTCCATAGATGTTCAAGCAAGTGAAGATCATCTCTAACCAGAACAGGGTGTGAAAGCTGCGCTGTCGTACTCAGTGTGTTTTGCAGGACTAGGAGGTAGAGAGGTGCAGCTCTGCTCATGGACGTTGGAAAAGGCACTTTGCACATCCAACAGCCTCTCTCCAGCGCACGGGGCTGCAGGCTGATGGCTCGGGGGCTTGGGAACGGCTGTGCCTTCAGGCACCCCAACCTTGCACTTTGGCAGCAGGGACTCGGAGGGTGGAGTGGCCTTTTAAAACAAAGATAAAAGATAAACTTTAAACCAGATCTTGCAAGGCCCCGTGTCAAATATCAGCAAAACTGGACATTGTTCTAGTCATGAAAATCTCATTGCTCTGATCTCTCTTTCCTTCGCCTGGTGTATTCTGAACTGATTTTAACAGCCTGTTGCTGTTCTCCAAGGAAACCGATGATTCAGCATCATAAGTTTGATGTTGGGATACAGGAATAATAAATAGTTCTGAAGTTCATGATTTGTAAGTTAAATCATGTCAAAACTGTTCTGAAGGTAAATAAATCAAAATGTTCCTCAGAACACGGCGAGAAGGTGTGTTTCTGTAGGGGTGTCTACACATTTCGTAGGTGATGCCTACATCATCCTTGGCAGACGCTTGTTCTTCCCGAGTTCCTTGTCTTGAGTGATGGGGAGGTAAAATCAGGAGGAGCACCTCCACGGACCAGCTGCAGTGTTACCAGTGAAGGTCGGGGTACCTGGGGGAAAGGAGGAGTGGCACGTCCCAAAGTCCAGTTACAAGCATTTTAAAAGCAGTGAAACCATCTGAAATGCCAGAGCCCCTCTGGAAATCTTTCTACCTTAGATATAATCCATACGTGTGCAAGTATTTTAGTTCAAATATTAACCTTAGGTTTTAAACAGATTATAATTTTGTAGGGAAATAACCATAACTGCATAACAGAAAGGGATTTGATTTGCAGTTCTGGAAAACAGTCTGCTTCTGGCGCACGAGAAGAGTCTTTAGGTGAAAGTATAAGCAGCACATTATCTTCTGATCAAATAATGGAAATAGAATCAAATAATGGAAATAGAATTCCACCCGCCATAGAAATAATAAATAATAAATACATTATTAAATCAATAAACTCAGCACAACAATGAATTTTAAATCTTATGTTGTGATTAGAGCTAGCTCTTTCTTTGGGACATATTAAACTATATTCACAACACATTCCACTTGGGTTTTTTAATAGGTGATCTGTTTCTTTTTCAGGAAGTTCATATGAAGTTTCTGAACCTCCACTTTGCCCCTTGGGGAGAAGCAGCCCGGAAATAAGGTGAAAGTTTTCTGAAAGAAAGGAGGAAATCTCAAAAGGAAAAAATAAAAAAAAGCACATTATAGAAATACTGGTAAATAAAGTGTAACCAATAAGCAGCATGGGAAGCATGTTTAACCCACTGCACACCAGTTTTTGTGTACTACCAGCCAGCTGAATGCTGAATGAAGAATATCAAGTAGTATGGCTCTATGTATTGACGACTTTAAATGGGGTACAAAAGTTAATGGATTAAATTAAAAGAAAGCGTGATGTACCAAGGACAAATGCATTAAATCAGTGCTAGTTGAGTCCTTCATGATAGCTGATCCTGTATGAGGACTAAGGGTAGTGTTTCAATAAGAAAAATAACACAGCTACTTAAAAAGGTAGGTTTTGGAAAGCTGTTGCAGCTCAAGAGGATTTTCTTGTATGATTCTGCGTTTGCGTGACAGAGGCAATCGCCAGAACTTCTTTTGGTCTATGGGAAACCTGAGAGAGATTAATATTTTATTGTTACAGATACATAAATTTACCTACTGCTTTAAGATTTCTGTGGGGTTAAATCCAGGGGTACTTAGGAGATCTAGTCTTTTGAGACTAAACTGGACCTTACACCTTTTGAGTTTCTTCAAAGGGTGTTTTACAAAATCAGAGTTCTTTGTCTCAGATCTGGAAAACAACACTGCCACCCCAGCCTATGAACCCTGCCTTGAATTGTGTTGGGTCATCGAGGAGGTGAGGAGGTGCTGTAGAGCTGAAAGACCAGAGAAGGAATGTGGCAAGAAACTCTAAGCAGGAAATAAGAAAACCCCAAACCCTTATTAAAATATTTCCCTGCCCTGGCTTGGCTCCTTCCCTGTGGTGCCCTCCTGCTGCACCTGGCACCAGGCAGACCTCAGCATCCCTAACCCTGTGTGCCTTTTTTGCAACGTGCACAGAACTCCTGAGGGTTCAGTTTTTCCATGAAGCTCTGTATGTCCTAGATTGGTTTTTGGTCCATTGTCAAGATTTGTGAACGATTTATTTAATGAGTTTTTGCAGCAGGACTGAGACCTGTATCGTTTCTTTAGGTGTTACTTCTAAACCTCATGCAGACTGTCTTGTTCAGCTCAAAATCTACAACTCTTAGCATTTCTGCCATGGCTGCGTATCCGTTAACTGCTATGGTGGGGTTGATCAATTTTTTTTTTTAATGTCATTTTTTTTTTACAGAAGGAGCTACTGAAATATTTTAAAATTGTAGGTACACTTGTGCATCAGGGTTTCTGCCATGATTTTCTTGCAAAGAGGCTATAGAAAGGATAAGGTGTGCCTTTGCCAGCTTGGGTCATCATGGAGATGGATCTCCTACCTGTACGAAGGGATTTTTGCTGCTTTTTGAGCATCCCTTGCCCGCAAGCACCTCCCTCTAAATCTGTTCTGTAACCAGGACAGCTCTCCCTCAGCACTGGTTTCTGTCCTTTCTTCAACCCTAAGCAATGATCCTTCAACTCACCAGTCCTTTCTCCCACAGCCAGTACAGCAGCATCACCCAACCCGCAGGCTTCATAAGCGCTGACAGTGACTGAATTTAGAGGACACGAGAAATATTGACATTCAACTTGACAACATTTCTGTTGCTGAGCCCGTGTCCCCATGACTTTTTTTTTTTTTAATGCAAATCAGAAGATGATTAGCTGTTTTCACTCTTCATTGTGTTTATTTTTTCTTGTTCTTTGGGCTGTTTTCCACACCTCATCTTGGCTGAATTGTCTCCCATTTTTCTCCCTTCCTGTGTGTTTCTGCTCTTGCTCTGTTCTCTGCCCTTTGTTCTCAGTTGCTGTTTTCCCCCCTTTTTCCTTTTGTGCCTGTCTTGCATATTTTCTGGCGCTCTATCATCTCTGTTCTTTGTCTTTTCTTTTCTTTGTCTTTTCATTTTGCCTATCTTTGTTCTGTGTCCTCTTTGGTGTCTCCCTGTTCTTTGTCTTCTCTTTTTCCTTGTTCTTTCTTTTCCTCTGTCTGTGTCTTTTTATGATTCCCTTTTATCTTCGTTGTGTTCTGAGTAGGTTTTTCTTGATCTTTGTCTTTGCAGAGAACGTGCTCAAATGAAGACAAAACACGCCATTCAAACAGAAATTGCTTATTAATTATAACATGGACACACTGCCGAAACCCAAGCCTCCCACAAAGCCGGCAAACCAAATCACAGGTATTTGCAGGCCAGCACAGGTTTGTTTTTTTTTCTTCTGCTCATCTGAGCTCCACGTAGGGCCCCGTGGTTGAGCACCCAGCACTTAAACCACGTCCTACCCCACCCCCCTCCGGGAAGCTGTCAGGCGATAAATCCCCCCTAGGCTTTATCACTGACCCATTGATACTTGGGTGCAAAATAACCAAAGTGAGGTATCTGGTTATGCAGCAGCTACGAGTATAAATGTGTATTTTGGTCTCCAGTATGGAATCCACACGATCTTCATGTCCCACGTGTGCCCCTTCCTCCTGTGCTGGGGCGTATAATTTACTGCAGATGTCTTTGACCTACATCATCAGCTCGAAGTTATCAGTTGCTGCTAGAAGGAATGTTTTAATTTACTAAGCATCTCTGCTGGGAATGAGTATCAGCTACAGCCATGCGAAAGACGGGATTTCTTGGTGCACTTGGTGCACAGTCATGAATTATTGTTGTTAATTCTTTCATATTTGCAAAACAAAACATCTTAAAAATGTGGAAACAGGAAAATCAGAGGCAGAGTTATTTTGATAATGGAAGTTCTGTTCGGTCCCCAAATAAATCTTTTTGTGATCTCTTTGAGCTTTGAAAAGATTAGCACGATTTCAAAGTTTAAGCTCAAAAAGAAAAAGTTCACAGAAAAGAAGTTTAGCTTTTTGTTAATTTTCTCACCCATTTCTCCCCTCTAATATTTCAGAGAAATCTCTCTGCATGTACGGTGTTTGATTAATCCTCATTAAAGTCTTGGCTGAAAAACAAAGCCCGGATCTTGTACTTTGCCCTATTGTTGCTGTTCACCTTCTTTATTTTTTCTTCCTTTTATTTTTCTCTCCGCAGGAGGGCCGTGAGAGCTGTGTTAAGTAGTCAAGCCACAAAACAGATGAGTTGGGAGCAAATTCTCAGGGTGGAGGGGCTGGGAACTCCCGGGGACCCCGCTGCAGCCCGTGCTAGGTCACCTCATCCCAGGGGCTTGGGGGACCCTGCCTGCACCCCGTGCCCCCACCAGCCTCTCCAGGCTGCTTTGCTCTCCCCTTAACTTTGCTGTTAAATTGTCACTTTCCTGGCCAGGCTGTAGTATATAAATAGAAATCTCATATCTTCTACCTGCTGTGCTCTGGGGAAGCCCCAGAACACCCAGGACATCGCCTATCTCTGCAAACCGGCTATAGGACCCAGCCACAATATTGCAGCAAATAACCTGGGTCTTATGTGAACTGCCCTGAATCTGGGAAACGCTGCAGGTTCCCCGGAGGCTGCAAATCGAGTTGAGCCCAGGTTGGGCTCTTCCTGCTGCTTGCACCTCGTTGCCATCGCTGCCAGAATCCCTTGCTGTGGTGGTGGGTGCAGAAGCAGGACGGGGTCTCCTCCTGCCTCTGCCCGTCGCGACGTGGGAGCAGCGGTGCCGGGGAGGGGGGCTGCGTGGGAAGTGGGAGGGCACGGGGGTCTCGGCAGGCTGGCCGGTGCCATCGGTGTGTGCCAGCGCCCGTCCACCGCACCACGAGCTGAAGAGGTGTTTCCTTCCTGGTCCTGACTTGCGCATTTTTGAGGGAGCACAGGTGATCTACAATCTGCATAAAAACACATGAATTACAGGTTTTCTGAGCTAGATATTTTTTGTCTTAATAACAATGATTTAAATTATACTTAAATATTAATAAAGTGATTTAAGACCAGGCCATTTAGGCCAAATGTACATTAAAATTCCCCTTCTATTTTCCCTCTTTTTAAATCCTCCTCCTTCAGTTTATTCCCTGCGGGAGGGTTTGGGTCCTGAACTCATTGTGCGATCTTCAAACACATAATAAGAATTAATCACCATTAGTCCTCTATTTTAACAGCTGCTTCCTACCCCCTGAACCAGTACAGCTGCAAACATCCCTCCCTCTGCCGACACCGTAATCCCATTACAGCTGCAAACCTCCACGCATAAAAACGCAGATTTAAGCTTATTTTGAAAGAACCCACATTTCTTAATTGCTCAGGTTTGTATCAGGAGTGGGCGATGCAGCTCCTGGCTGGTGGGAGCTGAAGGAGCATCATCCTTCCCAAGCACGAAGCCACCGCGTGGCCGATGCTCCTCTCTACCATGGGAGGTTGCAAACCCAACCTCGAGCGCGAGCTCTGTCATTTGCATCAACCAGTATTTACTTCTTAATATTTATAGGAAAACAAGTGTGATTTATTTGTCAACAGAATGAAGAGATTTGCCTGCTTGTGAAAATTTCCCTTTTTCTTCTCATTTGTAGGCTTTCTTCTACTTTCCTCGTTCTAATATCTGCCCTTCGACTGTAATTATTTTATTTTTTCACTTTTTAGCATTAAGGTTTGAGATAGATAATTATTTTGCTTAATAGTAAATTTCACTGCAACGTGCCCAGAGGGATATGAAATAAAAGGTATTTAAAAATCTACCATGTTAGAAAAGTAAAATAATTTCAGCTAATGAGATTATCAAGGATAATCGGTTTACAAAAGCCCATTATACGACAGATTCATTGATGTCTTAAAACAGAAAAGGAGAATCCTATTTATTTTTTTAAATGGTGTAGAATAAATTGCTTTTCAGAATGTAAAAGGCTGTTTTTCATATTTTTTTTTTAAATGTGATGATTTCTGTAGCCCCATCTGCTGTTCGCTTGCAGAAGTATCCAGAAGAAGATTTGGTGAAACACACGTTTTTGTGTTGAAAATTGGCAATAGGTGAGAGCTGACCTGTGGATTTGGCTTGGGACCGTAAGGAAGGACGTCATCTCTTTAACAATTTGTGGAAAGAAGTTGCAGGAGTGCAATGGAAGGTCCCACCTCCGTTCAGCCATGACTGAGGATGTATCCTGGGGAGGCATCTCACTTCTGCAGAGGGGAAGAGGAGGAAGAGGATGAGGATGAGGAAGAGAGTTTGGAGCTGGTGGGTGCTCTGGTTGGCGTGACCATGGAGGCCCTACTAACACAGCTGCTTCCTTATCTCAGCAAACCCAAGTGACTCCAACAAGAGAAATGGGGTGGGATAGTCCAGAAGACAGGTGACTACAACATCTACAGCTCTGCAGGACACAGGATAGGGTCATTTTAGAGTTATGAAACTTTATTAGGACATTTTCTTTCCTTTTTGCCCTCAAAACTCATAGGAGATGCATCTTAGACTTGGGCTTTGTCTGCTCACAGAAGTGGAAGGGTTGACTTGTCCCAAGGAGAGCTCAAAGGTGCTCCAACGCTACCATGGTCTTATAACCACCCAGAGAGTCCGTAGGGCTAGCTCTTATAAATAAGCAACAACAATATTATTACTCTGTGCATTATATAAATCAAAATACACATGTACAAAGCTGCAGCTTTGAAAAAGTACTATAATGTCTATATATATGTCTATTTTATTTATTGCAGTTTATTGTTTTGACCACGCAGTCGGAGGTAACCAGAGTGTGCCTTGTGGGACTGGTACATGAGGTCTCTTCCAGGACCTCCCTTCTCCTTCCCGATGATGGGGAAGGTGACTGTTCAGTAAGTAACACGAAATTGTTTCATACTTGTGTAAATAATGTACATGTTCTGTCTCCCTTTGATTGAATGATGAATAGCATTTAGAGCGATTGATTGGCCAACAATGCACACAGATCCAAAGAGTTCATATTGTCCTTGGATCCCCCAGACTGGTCCTGCATCGCCCATGGCTTTGTCTCCCCGCGACAGCGCGGTCCTCCAGCAGTCCCTCCAGCACTGTGTGAGTGGTCTTGGCTTGGCCATTGAGGGGGGTGGCGGGGAAAGGCAGGCTGAGCCCCTCGAGCAGCACGTCTGCACCTCCGTGTCCTCTGCCTGGGTCTGCCCTGCGCGTGGGGGCCTCCGTCCCCCCCAAAACGTGGCTCTTGTACAGTCTCTTCTGCTGCGGCTCAATCTGCTGCTTAAATGGCTCCCTCTTTTTCCTTTAATATTTAGCAGAAATGCAATGAGCTTTATTAAAGCAGCAGGATAGATTAAAAACTGAAATACGTTTAGCAAGATTTGGGGGGAAGGCTGAGGGTAATTAATTTTCAATAATACCTGGCATTTCCAGAACTCCTTTCATCCCAAGATCACCAAACAGTTTACAGACATTAATTAATTAAAGCATTATGATGCCCCAGTGTGGGGCCATTGCCGGCGTGTCTGACTCAGACAAACTCCCTCCAATTCCCCGGGCAGCCGAGCAGTATCCACTCCTCTGCCTGCGCCAGGGCTATTCCTCTGAGTAAATACTGCTCAGCTTTCCCGAGGTTTGCACTGTGTGGCCCTATGTAAATATTTTCCAATAAGTTCGATTATTTGTCTTTTATTCTCTATCAGGAAAACCCCAAATATCTCAGTAATAAAATTTCCACCGTGTGTTTACATGAGGGCAGTTCGGATGATTAGTTTCTGATTCAGCTGCCCATTAAAACGTCTCTGCTCCTGGAAACTCCCTTTGCAGGCTGGGAGCTGGACGTGCATTTTAAGCTCTGATTTTGGGGTGAGTTGAGCAGTTTTGACAGGCCAGTAAATTGTGTGGGAAAAGAGGAGGTGTTCGGCATGTGCCCGAGAGGGGTGCAAATAACGTCACACTCCTGGAAATCCCCCGTGAAGTATAATAAGTTCGGTGAAATCTTATGAAAGCTATAGATTATACAAACTTTCTCCACTCCGATGATTTGATTCATGAACGCGTAAATAGATAGATAGATAGATCCATCACGGGAATCCCCGGGGAACAATGCAACGGTGTTTGTGATTGGAAAAATATTATAAAAGAGCTCACGTATAGCCAATAGTTAGGCGGTTTTGTACCGCCAAGACAAATAGAAAAGAAATGACATTTCATGATCGCATTTTTAAAGGGCGTTGGAAGTTACCAAAGCAGGAGAAATGGATGTCCTGGAGTGATGCATCCGCAGTCCCGCGTGGCGTTGCTACCCGCTGGGCACCCACGAGCCCCTCACCCCAGCTGCCCCAGGTCTTTGGGATAACGGCGTGGTGCCGTATCCATGGGGATTACCTGGACATTTCGACCCCATCCCTTAGCCATGTTGGTCACGGGATGAGTGCTTTCGCTTGCCCTAAGGCCTTCCAGTTCGGCTGGGATATTCAGAAGCAGGATCAGCCCTGAAGGATGCGTTTGTAATGGAAGGGCGAAAAAACCAAAAAACTGGTCTTTTTGTGTGTTTGGTGGCTGGATTAGCTACTTTCAAATAAACCAAATGAAAACCAGTATCCAAATGGAAAGTGCCTTCCATTACCTGTGGTCAGGCCAGTGTCTAGCCATCGGTTTGCTTGCTTAGGTTGGCCAGCTCCAGGTTTCCCTTTATTCCGACTTCGAACCAGGGTGGAGAAGCGGGTCTGCGCTTCGGGCGGGAGGCAGGCCCCGCGCGGTGGGTGGCCGCCTACGCCGCCCCGCACCTCGGCCCACGCGCCCATCGGCCGGGAAACGAATCGAAATGTCAGTGCAGGCTCGGGGGGGGCGACGCGCGGCATCGAGGCCCCCGGTTTCGGGAGGAGGGAGCCGGGAGCGCTGCCCTCCTCCCCGCTTGTTTACCCTATGGCAAGTGCATCTTCGGGGAGCGCTGCGACTTCGAGATATGAGAAGAAATTCTTAAGTAAACACAAGTGACATTTGGCATATAAATAAGTTAGGGAATACTCTTGCGCAAGCAGTGCAGGTCAACAGTGATCTTTTATCTCCTGTTTTAAAATCGGCTGCTTTAGAAATGTAAAAGTGCAAAGTGTTTGCGGAAGGGGCGGCGGCGGGAGAGGGGCCGCAGCAGGACGCCGCAGCGAGGCGGTGCTGGGTGCTGGAGCAGCGTTTGCTGGTCCAGAGCATCCGGGCTCCAGGCTCCAGCCCTCCTGGCTCGGGCGAAATCCATCGTGCACCAGATGGGTTTCTCCACAACTTACTTTTAATTTTTTTCACCTCTTTTTTTTCCCCTTTTTTTTATTTTTCTTTTTTTTCTCTCTTTTTTTTCTTTGTATTTGCGTATGATTAATGTATAACGAGTCCCTTCAGAGAGTAAATACTGGTCTGAAATAGCACAGTAAACAAATAACAGGGGAGCAGACGTACAGCGTGTATATACATACATCTATAAAAATGCACCGCGTGCACACATGCGCGCCCGCGGTCTTATTGTGTAGGTTAGCTAAGGGGATTTACCTCCTTTTTAATATTTTTGAAGGCTGCTTTATGATCCTGTTGACCTGCTATTAGCAAAAGCTTAGCTTTCAACAAAGGTAATTAAATTATAAAATCACTGCTGCAATCATCAAACTACTCATAAAACAAGAAATGAAAAAAAAAAAATACCCTGAAATAAAAATCTTGCAGGCTTCTCCTCATGTAATATTGCTCCCTGATGTTAATTACATTTAAATGGGAGAGTACTATTTTGGTATCATTCATACGCCTCCAAAAGTACTTTCCAGTTTATCATACCTGTCAACCCCAGTGCATCACAGGCTAATACTTTATTAAGAAAAAAATCATTAGGGAGCTGCTGATCCCATTTAAGTACATTGGGCAGAATGTAAGACTAATTAAAAAGCATATTTTTACATTATTAATTTCTGAGTTTCACACTTAATGAATGTGAAATGACAGGGCTACTATTTTTATATTCAGGCTCTCTGGGCTCTTCAGCCAGGGGAATTAAATTCTGGGGATTTTTTGCAAAGATGCTTCTTGGGAGATTTGTTTTCAAGAACAGCTAAGCTTTTTTAGCTGTGCCTTTTTCTGGGAAATTATACCAAAGCATATTACAGCCACTTAAAAAGAGTAGTTAAATAGATGTTGTGTTGGGTTTTTTTTCATCACACTGCTATAAAAGTATTTTAGATGAGGTATAAAATATGGTTTTTAAATGATATTATGATTTGCAAACACTAAAAAATAATTGCGGTGGAGTTGAGAGGGAGCGAAAACATCTAATCTTTATTGTGTAAGACAATGCGATAAAATATTTTACAGCCAAAAGCTCATTTTGCATCTGGAAAATTGTGTAAACTGATGGGGGGGAAAAAAATCTCATTAAAACTAAAGGTTATTTTTAATATTCTTCAAACAAAGCAACACATTATAACCGCATTTTTCCTCCCCGTATTTATTAAATTAGACACTTGTACCAATGCCTGACGTTCTATTTAAATAAAGACATAAAATGACAGGGACCGTGTGATTAGGCAGGCTAATCGGAATTTATACCAGCTTTTAGAGAACACCGGCGCTGGAAGGTAGCGCCAGCCCTGGGAAGGTCGGTGTGTCTGGGAGGTTCAGTTGCAGCGTTACAGCCGTTATTAAGCGTGAGGTGTTGCATTACTGAAACCTTCGCCGGGTGCCGGCTGGCACAGCGGTCCCTGCGAGCACGCCGCGGCGCAGCGCACTTTTATAGGGCTCTGCAAGGAGGAGTGGAGAAAAGCAGGGCTTCCCCCCCCCACCACCACCTTTTTTTTTTTTTTTTCCAAATGTGCTTACAATTACCTCTCTGTATTTTTATTGTCTTTTTACTAACCACAAAACTCACACTGGAGGCAAAGCTTAACGGCTGAGGCTTTCCTCATGTAAATATTAGGAAATTACATTTGTACAAACTGCGCGGCTTTGTAAAGGGGGCTGGAGCGACTCCAACACAAATTAATCAGGATAAAGTTGCTCTATGTTCAACATGACCATAGTTTATTTTCTTAAAGTATTAATTTGTCAACAGCTTTCCTGCCTCGCTGTGACTCATGTGGATGGCATTGAGGGAAGACACAGATGCAATCTTGCTGCTCTACCTTGCGGTTTTAGGAACCAGCTCGGGTTAATCAAAACATAATTGTGTTTAATTCCCCAATATTTGTTTTCATACAAAAGTCAAATGCCTGAAATATGAATATGAACCCCTGTTTAATTATTGTCTTCCTTAAAAAAAGAAAAAAGAAAAAAAGGGCATGAAACTGTTTTCACTGCTTGCTAAACAATTTTTACTTTCAAGTCCTTCCCTCCTCTGCTGCCTCCCCCCCCCCCCAGCCCCAAAATAAATAAATAAGCCCCGGCAATAGCTTTTCAGCTGGTGTCCTTTGCTTTTTTTTCCTCCTCAGTCATCCCCAGTGCTGAAAGCCATGCTTTCCAGCACGTCTCTTCTTGTTCTTCTGCTTTCGCTTGCTCCTTATTATATCACACTATTTTTAATTATGTCTTGATTTTTGCAAAATTATCATTCGTTGTTATGTTTCTCGAATGCAAACGTGAGCGTAATGGGATCTATTTTTCAGAGTTGCCAAAACAAATTAAGGAAAACGTTCGGCTCTTCCTTTGCCAAATGTTTTAGTGCTTTTCCATGAAAGCAAATCTTATTTCTAACTGTATATTAAACCTTAAGTAAATAATGCAGTCTGTCAGAGGCAAATTCTATTGTAAAATCAGGAACCGTTCCCAGGCTTCGCCGGCGATACCTGCACGGGGCTGTGCCCAGGAAGAGTCGGGGTAACAATGAAATGTTGCTGATTTTAATTCGCCTTTCGCAGAAACGCCTAACTTTTTCCTGCGTGCTGGATGCGAACCCCCCCCCCCCCCCAAATATGGAGCATTTCTCGTGGCCGCTCCACGGATGCCCAGGTAGGGGAGGAGGCTCTCGAGTAACAGCATCGCGCGGGGCTGGAAAAGGGACCGGCTTTAGGCTCTGCGCTTTGTTAATCGTGGGGATGGGGGCTCGCCTGTTCTTTAGCATCTTTTATTAACATACATCCCCAAATAATATTGACACTCTTCTTGTTTTATTAGCACACGTTTACCTTGTTCATGGTTTTATTATTCAAGAATGCAGTTGTTGCCAAGTATTAATCAATATATTATGCTGCTCAGTTGGGCAAGCTGTACAAAAACATAGTGCCCCTAGGGTTAATACAGTCAAGAACTAGAAAAGTGTTTCAGACATGTACACAACATGTGGTTTACTATTATCATTAAATGAGGTGAACTGGGACTCTATACATATGGATTTTGAATTGCATAAATTTTGATTGATATCATTTGGAGACTGAGACCCTGAAAGGCTAGATTTTGTGAAAGACGATACACAGGCCAGCTATTACCACATACAATAATACCAGGAAAAATATCTGAAATGAGCAAGGCAGCTGGCTTTTAAATAGCTAAAACATAACATCAATACTTATTTTGAATAATGGAAAAAAGAGGTAAAAGATGTTGACCTCTGCCTGACAATAACATGTTCCAAAAGTAGAACTGGTCCCGGGAGAAAACCCCCTGCTCAACAGTAGCGACTAAGAAATTTTTTTCTTTCTCTCTCTCTTTCTTTCCTTCTTGTTTTCTCTTGCTTGTCTTTTCCTTTTCTTGTTTTTCCTTCTCTTTTCTTCATTTTTGTTTTTGTTTTTCTATTTTTTTTCTGCCCGCCCCCCCATAGCAAAGTTAAATGGGCTTTTGAACATCAAGGCGCTTGCAGACAACCACCAGAAAAAAGAAAAAGAAAAAAAAACAAGCCAAAACAACACCCCCCCCAAAAAAAAAAAAAAAAAAAACAAACCAAGAATTTTTGCAAATTCAGGAAACACTTGAGAGGTAAAACCAACATCCTGAGACAGGAGACAAGGACAGCTTTTGACACCGCGCTGGACCTGCGAGGCCGAAGGAAACCTGGAGCCAGGAAGCGGCCGCCGCCGGGGTCAGGCCGCCGGGGACCCCGTGCCTCGCCGCGCACCGCAGGCCCCGGCCCGCCTTTTCATGGGAAATTTGCTGAAAATTTGCTGATCTGCATGAAACCTTTATTGGAGGGGGAGAGGGAGAACCTTCCCGTCGCTTCTTGCGGGTTACCAGCTCGTGCGGCGTGAAGCGGGGAATTCTAACGCCTGCGAGGAGGCGGCGGGTCTCGGTGGCCCTGCATCCATTTTTTTCCCACCGTGTGATACATGGGGAAAATTATCAATACCTCGCTCTCCCAGATTCATTCAATTTGCTCGTATTTGTTAAAACTTTTGCGAGAGCGCCGGATGCTTAATGTTTCATTTATGATTTATGCTCCATAAATGTATTAAAACATTAACCATATTTCTGCTATGCCATACTTGAATCCTCCCGGGAAAAAGCCCGAGCGTTTCTCAGGCTGCTACTCCGGCTTCCCCGAGGAGCGAGATTATTTGTGTTGTGTTACACCTCCAAGTGTTGATTAGGCCTCGGCGTTACCCTGCCAGAAGTGTCGTGCGGTGCTGCTCTTTAATGGAGTAATAAGCTATATCAACCGCACAAGGAAATGTTCCTTTTCAAGTCAGAAACGGCAAAAAAGTTGGTGTGTAAACACGGCGAAGGCTCCGTCCCCTCCGCCCAAGCGGCGGGGCTGAGCTCTGGCAATAGCCTCGGCTAATCGAAAACTGTTGGCCATAGCGCTTGGGTGGCTCAGGCAAATTTATAATCCGGGTTTGAACTCTCTAATATATTAAATGCTTACACACCACCCATTGCCGAGCCCGGCTTTTAACCGCCTCGCAGCCTGGCAGCTTCTCAGGCTCCGAAACGCGGCTGTTAATTGGAAAGCAGGAAGGTTAAAAAATAGACAAACTAGTTTTCTGGCTTGTGTTTGACAGCATGGGTTATTTATGAGGGTATTTTTTTTTTTTTGGTAGGTTTTTTATTCTTCCTCCCCCCCCCCCCCCCCCCCCCCCTTTTTGTGCTGGGGTGGAGGGGTGGGGGCGGTCTGAAGGATTTCTTAGTGGTTGGGAAGCTTCACATTTTTCAGTAAGCATTATTGGGTAACAATTGGTGCAAACATTATGGAGGGGGAAAGGCACATAAATCAAGAAATAAAAAAATAGTTTCTGCACATTTTCAAAAAACACGTTGTGCTCTCTGAGGTCCTTTTCATTTTAACCAAATCAGGGGGAACTTGTCCTCACAGCGGCAAGGCAGATGGAACAATAAATCACAGGAACCATTGACTGCCTGCAGTGTACTCTCCGCAGCTGTCACTTTTTTGTCTCTTTGGTTTTAGCTGACATGGTTTGAGGTCCACTGTGAACCAATCTGGACTTTTTTTTTACCGTCATATCCATCAAAACGACCAGTAGCCATCAACCTACTGCAGCGATCGATTCGTTTGCTTATTCTCACGCATAAGCCAATACTCAGCTCACTAGGTGAGGCTTGGGAGAAGCACCTCATTTTAGCTTTTTTTTTTCTCCCCCTCTTTCTTTCTTTCCTTTTTTTTTTTTTTTCCCTTTTGCCTCCAGCTACAGCTGTGATTTTCTGAGCAGTCTTGGCTAACGTTATTAAAGTTGCATCATGATAGATATAGAGCGGAGCAGATAACAGCCTCCACGCACAACAACAGCAAAACCAAGAACAACCGTGGGGTTTTGCTGTTGTTGTCAGTGTTGCTTTTCAGGTGTAGCGAGACGCTTGCTAAGCTCGGAGTTTCCAACTCATTGCTTATTTTGCAAAGTAAACAAGCAAATGTTATGTGCATAACCTTAGCTGTCTCTGCAAAGGTCAGCGCCTGGCTGCTGATTTCTTTTCCTGCCTTTTGGTGGCACTCTGATGCCAGCGATTACTTCTGGCGTGTTTTGGAAACAAGACGTCCTTTCTTAACAAAAGACTCAATCTACAAAAGGCTGCAAAACAAAAAAAAAAAAAAAAAAAAAAAGGGAAAAAAAAAAAGAAGGATTAAATTTGAACCGGAGTATGAAAGTTTACTTGGGTGTATAAAAGAGCCCGGTAAGCGCTAAATAGGGGCTCACCCATACGGCGGGCCGAAGGGCCGCGCTGGGGGCAGGCGGGACTGCGCGGGAGGCTGCTAAAATTGGGGGGGGGGGCCTCCCTCCACAATCAAACAATACCTATGGATGCGTGCGGACGTATAGGTGGTGTTGTATAGGGGCTTATGCGGTTTGGGTTTATGACCTGAAGCGTTGCCAAGTCTCTTGCATTTTATAAAAGTGCATCCTCCGAAGCACCGTCTGGCGCAGGCGTTAGCGGGGACCGAACTTCAGACCACATTTGGGAGAACAGGGTATTTTTTTTTGTGGTATAAATAGAAGCGAGGAGATGTGTGGATAATGCAGTCGTAGTAATGTTCTTTTTTTTTTTAATGTCAAAAATACCTGCTCACTTTAAAAGCCTTCAGTTAGGTCAAGTTAAATTTATTATATATATATATTTTTTATAGCTGAACTCCATGGTTTTGACTTGAGGTGACAGCTGAAAAGCACCAGAAACCCTTGGAATTTCAGATCTATATATTACTATAAAGGAAGAAAATAAAGTTCCGCTAGTAGAAGGTAGGTAATTGCATTTACATAGTTTAAAACATATACTTTGAA
Source organism: Phalacrocorax carbo (assembly GCF_963921805.1). NCBI lineage: Eukaryota > Metazoa > Chordata > Aves > Suliformes > Phalacrocoracidae > Phalacrocorax > Phalacrocorax carbo. The sequence continues at coordinate 21,216,185 of NC_087524.1, forward strand.
AAACACAACCCCTGAAACCTTCACCTTAAAAAAAGTCAAGACAGCAGAAGTTTTCCTTTGTATCTGTAGAACAAACATCCCTGGGATTTGTAATAAAAACCCAGTTATGAGATCCGGGGTCCCTCCTCTTAACAAGGATCTTTTAGCAGAATATTGAAATATTGCCACGTTGGGGAGAAGTTATTTAAGGACCCTGCAGGAGCTGATGCGAAGGCAGATTCTGCTGAGGCTCTTTTCCTCTTTACAAACCTTTGAAGGGTGCATGTCCTGAACGTATTCCACTTTAGAGCAATGCAACAAATAACGAGCTACAGTCAAAGCCAGCACTGCTCCGGGGTGAATTTCAAGGAGCGTGACCAATAATCCTTCTACTTATCTTAAAAATCCTATGGAAGTACCAAACTGGTTCCAATACAAGGGAGCAAAAACTGGGGAGGGTGGGGGAGAAAAAGAAACATCACAAAACCCCCAGCCCAGGAATCCTCAGTCCATCTCCATCCTAAGTCACTGTTGCGTGTTTTTCCATACTGCAAATTGATGGCATATTGTTGAAAATACGCATTACAGAATAAATCAGAGGCGGGTGGCAGTTACAGGTCCATTTCTGCTCTTGGCTGCAGTGACATTATGGGCCTGATCCTGTTTGCAGCCGTCGGGGTGCACATCAGAATAGTTACTCAATGCAGTAGTTACTCCAGGTTGGCAACCTGAGCTCTCTGAGTTTAATAATTGCCGGAGGAGCGAGGCTGACGGTCGGTGAGGGTCAGGCCAGTTTAGGCTGTGGGTTTTCACAAACCTTTACGCCCTGCTCTTAACTCTGCGACATACGCTCCGCAGTACGACACACACATCTTAAACATACCTTTAAAAATGTCTTGGACTGGGGATGTGCCAAACATCGCCTGCTCCCTTTAGGGGAGATGTGAAGAGTTACAAACCGTGAGCCCGATGCCAGAGCTGTTGCCGAGAAAAAAATTCCCATTTGAAGTGAGTCAGAGTTTTGGCTGAAGAGGGAGAGCAGGATAAGAGGGCCCTGCGTTACAGCAATTATGCAGGAATAAGGAATTTCACTACCATTACCGTGCCAGCAAAATCTGTATATATATATAATATCAGATAACATCGTGCTGCATGTGAAAGGAAGGCCACTAATTCGGCAGTATTCTTATTTTCAAATGAATTCCGACACCGAGAGGAGCGAGCAGCTTTGTTAAAAGGGATAGTCATTAATATGCCTGATGGCGACTTTTCTCCCGTTCCTACCAAAGGGTGTCTAATATAATTCCACATTCAAAACAGGAAGGAATTCCGCATCTTTTTTAATTAGACATCCGTGGAAATCTTGCTGCGGCAGATACTTCATAAAAGAAGGAAAGAAAAGGAAAAAAAAACACGTTCTGTGTGAACGTGAAACTTTGCTCGTCACTTGCATACTAAAGAGCGCAGGTTTGTCCCCCTGCACGTTGCAAAAAGACGTGCGACGTTGCTTCTTCCGCAGCAAGGGTGATGCGCGGGGTTCAGTTTAAGCCCTGAGCTGGCCTCCCGGCCGTGCCCGGGCCGCTCACGCGCCCAGCGCCCGGCACGTGCCCCCGTCCTGGCAGGATCGAGCCCGCAGGCGCTGCTGAGCAGGGTGTTCCTGCCGCCGCCGCCCCCCCCGTTATTTTCCAAGAGGAAATATTTCGGGTCTGCCCTAACATTAGTGCAACGTATCGCTCCGGCTGCATTCCCCGCTGACTGGAGTCTGTTTGATGAGTAATTAGGAGACCTTCTCTTTAGTTTGTTTGACATATTTTACAAAACATGTAAATCTGTTAAAAAATTGCTTGTTCATTTAAAAGACAGGGTTCGTAAATGAAGCAGGGTATCTGCTAAACGGATATAATTTTAGGATTATTTTTTTTTTCTATTACGACTTCAAACACAATAGGCTTTCTTTGCCTTAAAAGAATTTTTTGTTTCTGTTGAGAAGTAATTATTCTCGTTCTGCATCTGTGTAGCTTCACTCAGAGCTCATACAGAGAAAATCTCTGTAATTCTTAGAGATAAACATATCTAGACATTCAGAGATCCATGTGTATACTTAAGTTTGTTTATATTTTACACCCACATGTCAAAACTGGTATCATTAACTACTTACTGGAGAGCAATAAACAGCCCTCTTTCCTCTGCCCAGATCAAAGGTGAATGCTTTTTTCTTTATTCTCAATTAAGACATCTTTAGCACAGAAACCTCGCAGAAAAATGTTAAATAAGCCTTAAATATTCCGGCACCCATTCTTCTCCTTTTCTGAAATATGCTTTGGAGATCATCTGCTGCTTCGGATTGCATGATTGAAGGTGGTGATTTAACTTTCCTAACCACCACAGCACTGTGTAATTAAAGAGTTAAATTTTTCTTGGTTTGAAACCATTTGGAGTTTTTAAAACGTACATACGATTTTCTTCCCTTCAGCTCTTCAGCTGTGCAAAAAGAAGCGACACCTCTCAGCACCCTTAATTTCAAAGTTGCCACTTGCAATATGCAAAATTATAAATACTGTTATGAATTTTTTTAATGTCAAAAAAAGAAGGCAGGTATTTAAAGCAAAGCAGTCCTATTGACCCAAAGGTTAAAGTTGTCCCCCCAAAAAAGCAATGCTATAGGAAGGCTGTGCTAGCTCAGACTAAAATCCTTTTGTACTTTAAGATGTGAGTGCAGGGATGATTTAAAAGCCCCGCACTTTTCTACCCGTTGCTTTAGGCTGAGCATTTTGTTTTTCCTTTTTTTTTTCTTTCTCTTATTTCCTTTTATTTTTCTCCCCAGCAAACATTCAGTTGCTTATTTTGGGGAAGCATCGCATTTATCTGAGCCTGCTTCTTCCTGAGACTTTTTTCCTGCTGGAGAATTACTGCCTGGCACATCAATAGGTTGCAAATTATATACGGGCTGTATTTAACTTGCAGCCGGATTGCCATTGTCGTGAGGGTCCGCGTCTTTTAGCTAAACTGCCTTTTTCTTGAGGAATTTCAGATGTCTGTAATTGCCGCTCCTTTCAGCACAGCTTAAGGTATCAATATCAACTCGATTTGAATATCATAAGCGGGAAGTTGCTCTAAGCAAAACAAAAACATGTCAGTTGCCCAGGTGACATTTTGTAGCAAACAAGGAAATCACAACTCCAGGAAGTGTTGTATTTTATGCCAACAACAATATGACAGTTTTCTCTGTAAAGAAAACATGACACTTTTCCAAATATCAGAGGATGCCTCCGCTGCTCAAGGGATTCCTGTACTGTCACTGAAATGGAAGGTCACAGGCTGGTTTCATGATTTCTATAGTTTCAAAATGTTGTGGTGGAGCGTTTGCACGCTAAATGCTGTAGGCTAAGGGAAATCTTTCCCTTCATCTCTGAAAGAAGTGACAGGAAGAAAAAGGTCCTACTTTGACAGCAGTAACCTCTAGGTCTAGAGGTTCTGCCCCAAGCAACTCTGAAGTAAAATTACCTATGTTAATGTGTTGTCCTCGCTGTCATCGCGGCGCACGTGGGCGAGCGTGCGCGAGCGTGCAAAACAGAGTCCACGAGCGCAAGCGTGCACCGAGGGGCTTGCAGCCCGCAGGAGAGCTGGCGTCGGACCGCGCCGGCTCGCGGGAACCGTCTCAAAATAGCCCTCAAAGCAGCGTGTTATTTTTTTCTTGGATAGCCTGGGCCACGTGGGAGCCGCGGCAAATGCTCGTGTCCTGTTTTTACCTGGCCCTGACTGTAATAAAGACCGAAAAGTTTCTGCAAACAATTTGTTTTAAGAGGTGGGGTTTCCAGTTCGACTTCAAGAAGGTAGGGACCTACTTGCTATGCTGGTACCTAATTCTCCAAGTTTAAATAAACAGACTTTTGCTTTAAGCCAGAAAAAGTATTAACTTCAAGGCTATGGACAGGATCAAAACACATTTGTTTCCAGCCTTCCTCCTTTTTTATTCTTCCCTCTCCCCCTTAAAAAAACCACACCTTAGTCTATAGATTATATACTTCCTGCTGCCCTTTTTATAAGCAATAAGAATTTAATAACTGAGGGCAACTCTATAGTAATATTTATATGGGTCAAGTGGCTTAAAAGTATGCAATAAATGTAAAGTTATGAACCACATTGCCCCTTTTTAAATAATGCAGCTAGCACCGAGATATTATGTTTCATATTCTGGAAAAAGGTGTTTTAGCCTAGGCTTTAGGAGTACAACAGACATGAAAAGTTATACTGATCCCATAATAAAGTCACTGCCTGCTTAATATGGTGTGTTATGTAGAGCTCCAGATCTTAATAGCAGACCACAGCAAGAACGTCCCAGATGATATCAACAAAACCTTAGCTTTCTCATTAGCAATCAGCAAATTCTCCTGGTGTCTGCTAGTTTCAAATAAGGGCAAGTGCCTCTATTCCTAGTGTGAAGCCCAATAGGATAATAGAAATAATGTAGTCTAATCAGCGGCGAACACATGAGATCCCGCCGTCAGAGCAGGCGGCGGTGGGTTTGGTGACTCCCCTTCAGCAGCCTGTAACAGGCTTCGTGGTCCTGAGGAGCAGGGTCGGTGTGACTGCGAGAGAGGGGGTAGAAACACCCCCACCGCCACCTCGTGCAGCTCCTCGTGCGTTTCCGCCGTCACCTGTCTGTGAGAGGGCTGGTTTTTTACAGGTCAGAGGGCTTTTGAGGATATTTGTGTGAAAAATAAAAATTAAAAAATCTTACAGCCATGGCTTTGAGCGTATGAAGAAATGCCGCGTGCCGTTTCGGAGCATATAGACACGTATACGTCTGTGCGCAGGGAGGGGGAATCGCAGATTGGTTTGATTTGGTCTTGTCAAACCGTCTAGCCTCGCCGATAAATCAGATCAAATATTTGTCATCACGGCCCGAATGACCGTTCCTTTGTCGGCTGGCACGCCGCTGCTATCTGCGCACTGTCTGCACCTGAGATGCTACCTGCAGTATTATTTTTTCTTCTTATCGCTGTTAGATTTAAACATATTTTGGGTTCGGACAACGCAGCGTACATTTGCAGCGCGGTATTGTTAAGTGTGGAGGCAACCATCGCTGTTAGCCCTTATGATGACAGCGTGAAGGACGCAAGATCATGCTGCCCTTGCAGCCTAAGCAATGCACGATTATGCTTGGGGAAATGCAGAACAGTTTTATGTTTTGCACTGATCTTATAATTGTACATTTTCCCCCCCCCATATTTTCCCTTGTGATTTTTTGTGCGTTCTTGGAATATCACTGATTCCTACTTAAGAGCAATTTTTGCACTCTTGTTCCGTTCTGGTTAAAAGTTAAGACCGCGAATGCGGCTGATACCATGCAAGGAAATGCAAGTCAAAGCTGCAGCAGTGTAAATAAAAAAGTGTTTTAAGAGGTGCTTAACTGTGTTTTGAACCCTGATTAAGCCTAAGGTTACTCAGTGTTTATATGTGCATTTGCAGTGCACTGGGAAAATTCAGCGTTTAATGGTTCCTGTGCTGATTTTTTGTTAGTGCACTGGGCTGCGCTGCCTACGAGCAGTGATTACTGGCCAGATTAAAAACCACAAAAACTCTCTTTTATTCTGAGTTTTGTCCAACTTTACTCATGTTGATGGGAAGCAGGGGTCCGTATATCTCTTATAGTTAAGATTTTAAAAACTGACACCACAAGTCGGTCCCCCGAGCTCTTATTTAGCTACTGGAATAAGTAGCAGGGTAAGGTAGTGCTATTTTGTACACATTGAGAAAATTAAGAATAGTTTCCACCTATGGGTCTCATTATGGTTTAAGAGCCAAGCCTAAGGTTCTTGGGTCTGATTTTTTGTTTTAATGAAGGTGAGATGGTATGTGGACAAGGACGGTACCCACGAAGGGCAAAAGACTCCATAAAAATGGGTAATAACGAAGGGCAATGAGGCAACAGCACAAAGCCTCTTGCTTCTAACTTCACTGGCTTATTTTGAATTCTGGGAATGACCTTGCAGACCACTTTATGCTCCTAAAATAACAAGCAGGTCAATACACAAGTCCTGCTTGTGTGATAAAATGCAGTAATTGCTGACCAGGACATGTCCACAAAGGAGCCAGGAGAGCTGAACTGCGGGAGCGAGGACATTTTCACCAGCGGGGTCAGGAGATCCTGACAGTTCAGGGTAGTCCATGGCAAAGAAAGACAAGGCATGTCGAGGCAGACTGAAAAAAAAACAACTGATGGATGAGGGTGACGTTACCAAAGGGGAAATTGTTGGCAAATAAATGCATATTTACGAAAAGAAAACCTCTTGTTTATGAGAAGCGAGAGGTGAAATTGTAGGGTACTGATGCTAAATTGCATGATTATTGTGCTCAATTGAGAGGGAAAAAAGGGCTCTGGGATCAAGCTGACTCCACAACATATAGGCACGAGCTACCTGCCCCTACACGGAGGCTAGAAATTTAGGAGAAGGTTTCTGATATCAAAGCAGTGAGGCTGTGGAGCAGACTCCATATGTGGGTAACGATGTGAAAAACCACTAACGGCTCTTAAAGCAGAGCCTGATGACAGGGGATTAGAGGACATGTTGTCTGTAATAGAAAGGGCCTGGATGGGAAGACCCAAACAGCCTCATCCAGTCTGGTTTAATGGAAACGCCCTGGAAACAGGCAATAGTGAGGCATACCAAGCTCAGGCTGTCTAAACTTCCATTTTTGGTTATTTTTATGATTATGGCTTTGATCTGTGCCATTTCCAAGGATGGGGAGTGCCTGGGCCGAACCACCGCACCTCTGCACCGTTGGAGGGCACCTCGCAAGACGTACTGCAATTACAGGGGCAGGGTTTGAGCTTGTATTTTACCAAAGAAGGAGGTTTTGGAGTGACTTCAACAGTGCTGGTGTGCTACAGAAGAATTCAGAGAACAGGGGGAATGAGGCAGGGAAAGAGGAGGATTTATGCTGGCCGGGGAGAGCAGACACATGAGGCCACTGCCCTGATGTGATGCCACCTGGCTGCATCTCACTCTGTACTCAGTAGAGACAGGTTAGTAACAGAAAAGGAGAAGAAGGTAGAGCGAAAACGGAGTAGAGAAAAGGGAAAAGGGCATATCTCAACTCGTGGTAAGCAGCTATGCCTTTAACAGGTAGGTTCCCAGCAGCAGTTTCAACCTTTGTAATTTTGAGAAATTTCAAATTAACATCTCTTGGAAATTTGCATATTCATATTTCTAACACTCTAATTATTTAAGGATAAACCAATACCTATTGCCCGAGCTTTCAAGCATGAAAGTTGCCTTCCTCCAGCCTGGGATAGCACTAAATTGACACTTGTAAAGGCTGCGCCTAGGAAGTGTCGTCCGCATCGTGGCTTTCATTGCATCCCACTTGTGGGAACGCGAACCTTGGAGGCTTTAAAACCTTGTGAGTCTGCGGCTTCTCTGTGAGCCTGACAAGGGATCATTAGCAACTTGCTGATGTCTCTCTCTCTTTGTTCTACTTCACAAGGCACTTCCTCAACTAATTTAGACCAAAGCTGGGTGTTTACTTGGTTTCACAAAATGACACTTTTTTTTCCCCCAAGATTGCTGCAAAGGCTCAAAAAAGAATATTTACATAAAGAGGTTTCGACTTCATCAAGAACAGGTCAGGAAAGGAGGGCAAATCCAAGTGGAAATAAAGCAGAGCATAAGGTGGAATAGTTGACCTTCCCTTTAGGGCAACAGAAGAAGCGCTTTGACCATTTGAAGGGCCGGAGCAGCCCTGCGAGGGAGCCAACCCCCCGTAAAACTCAAGGTAAAACCAAAGAAGCGCTGCGGGGAGCGGCGGAGGAGCACAGCCCTGCTGCTGGGCTGGCATCGATGGCGACCGCGGTACCAAGCAATAAACCATCCGCCTGTCGCAGCAACTCCGCGCTGCAACTCCTCGCTTGGCGCCGCTGAAGCCTGTGAACTATGAAATGGCAATTGTTGGTCTCCCCGCGTGAGCCGCGGCCGTCGCCCCCGTGTGATGCCGGGCATCTGCCGCGCCGGTAACTTCACCCGCCGACTTTTTTGGCTGGTGGGAAAGGTGACTCCTCAGCGCTCGTTACGGGCGCCGAGGGGCGTCTTGCGTGGACAGAAAGAAAAAGAATTAGTTTATGGAAAGCGGATGGGTACAGTATGTAAATAAAAGCAAATCGCATCCTCATTATGTGAGCTCTTTTGAATAAATGTTAGCCTTTAAGTGCCAGCTGTCACTCTATGCATGGCCTCCCTTCTTACAACTAACCTCTCCGTCACCTCGCCTTGTCTCCCTAACTTGTCCTATTATGCAGTACCAAGCTGAGTCATTGTTTCAAGCAGGAGGTGACATGTTAATAGCTTAATAATAGTATAATCTCGCAAATAATAATATGCTGTCACACTGTCTGAAGCACAATGTTTACAGGAGAAGTGGTAATGTATGATGACAGTAATTTGAATAAAAATGAATTTACTGCTCTTGTCTCATTTGCAGTAAATTTTCGCATCTTTCATGCACAACTGGTGCTCCATGACCTCTTTCATTATTGTGTTCTCAGTGGCTGCTGCTTGCTTTAAAGTGAAAGGCAGGCGAATGAAACAGGAACCTGCGGCTTAATAACCGATTTCCAGAAAAGAGTTCACACCGCGGCTTCTGAAAAATCTCACTCCGTTTGTTTACGAAGATGACGCGGTGTCAGGCAGGCCGCTTAATTAATGCAGGCTGGAGGTGCCGATTGAAAAGCAGGCACGCGCTGATAGGATTATGTATTGACAATTTACAAAATTATTGTCATTAAAAGGTGTCAGAGGGAAAAAAGTGCTTGGAATACAGAGAGGATCGTTTGGTTGGAAATTAAAGTTTGCGCAGCTTAAGAAAAACCCGGTTTAAATGTTCTTGGTGTTGTCTGACATGGAGAAAAGCAATCCTGCGCTTTCTATTCGATATGAGGAACCTCTCGAAAGCTATCCGCTTTACTGGTTTTAGCTAATTATAAATGCGTGCTGGCATGGTAGCGGATTGGTAAAACTTTAAAATGATCCCTGAATACATAAAATATTTAGTTGTGGTTCACATCATGGGTGGTTTCTTAACTCGTCCTGGCCCATGTTGCTGTATCGTAAAATTCTGCCATTTTTATCTATGGTACGGACCGGGACTCCTGGTATTATTCTGACAAATTAATAGGGAATCTACTCTAGATCAAAACTGCCTTTGGAAAATTTATATTCCTAGGACAGTTCTGTTTCTCTAAAAGAAAAAAAGAAGTTATTACGTGATGTGGTTCATTTGATGAAAAAGAAGAAAGTTTACAACTCACAACTGATATGCCTGGACTAAATTTAGTTTGATGGAATGAGGACAACTAATTGAAACTTGCTGGGACTCAAAACACTGCACAGGACAAATTCTCCAAAAACTGCTGTGCTTTATCTAAGTGAGCATAAAGAATAAAAAAATGGGTTCTGCATGACCTAGTTCATGGGCTGAAGTAATCAAGACCACAGGTTACGTCCCTATCTGTATATATACAAACACACGTATATACTTTTTCATTACTTGTATTTTGCATCTAACAAATACGATATCTTCCTCTGAATTGAAAGTTAAGCAGTGTTAGTTTTATGGGGAGAGGGAAGCGCCACGGCCCCGCTGCCGCTCTCCTGCTCCTCCCACAGAAACTGGGAGCTGAGCTGGAGACCAGCCGTCCTGCCCCGCCGCGCGGGACATGCCGAGCGCACGCACGGGCGAGCTGGGGGGAAAGGGACAGCTAACACCAGGCTGTGTTTCATGGTACTGCTTCAGAGTGAAACACAGTTTACTGTATTTTTTAAGCTGAGCTTTTAAGAGGGGCAAAAATTTGTCTTCAGTCTTTAAGCTTTGCTTACATTTTAGGTGCATGCTTGCGCTAAAGGCTGAGCTCTTCCTTTTTAACTGTTTTTAAAAATAAGGCATCAGTGTTATTTTCCTAAACCAACACTGATTTCAGGAATTCAAACCAGCTTTCAAATCGAACTCCCTCTTTCACTTCCAAAGCGCAGGCTAGAGCCGGCAGGTGCTGCTGCGATGGGCACGGGCCAGGAGCAGCTCAGCGCTGCCCGTCGCATTTGCAGCTCCCCTTGCACGCGGGCACCCCGCCGTGGTGCATACCTCCGGCACACCTGTTTCTTATGCCGTATACAACCAGTCGTGTGCAGCGTGTGGCTGCGGGGTGCCAGGGAGCTCCTCGCTGTGGGTGCCAGGACACAGCACCCAGCTTCCCGCGGGGGTCAGGGTGGGCTGCGGGAGCCGCCACCTCTTGCTTTTTCTTAATGCCCCCGGAGGCGTTGCGTACGGGAGGGAACTTCCAATCCTTCTGTTAATATTTACCTTTCAAGGTTGACATTCTGAGAAAAATAAATTAGTAAAAGTAGATTGCAGCTTGCTACCAGCTGCAGAGACCTGCCGCCGCGAGGTTTCAGGGTGTACACGGTCCCCCATAGGCGTCTCCAGAGACGGCAGAAGGCGCAAGCTGGCGGATGTGGCTCTGACACCGTTCTCTTTGAAACTAGAGGAAAACGTCTTGTCTCCGTTAGGAGAGTGCAGGGGCTGGTGGTGCGACGTGTTCAAATATGTGCCTAACTTCAGACATCTCAGTAATTTCACTGAAGCTATTTGCACGCCTCGAGTTAAGCGTGGAGCACGGGTTTCCTAAGCACCTTGCAAGGCTGGGCTTGGTTTTGAACCGTATTTTCAATTTTCATTTACATGAGAAGTGCAAGGGGTTTCAGTAGGATTTCTCAGACTAGCGAGGGCTGGGTGACCCCCTCCAGTTAACTGCAATAAAATAAGCTGTTTTGCTGAAAATGTTTTTCCATTTTCCACCGAAAAAAAAAATATTCTGTTTAAAAATAATTTATGTTTTCCCAGTGTACGTTTAGCGCTTTTCTCCAAAAGTACTTAATATCACTTTGGAAATCCCGGTACTGTGAATTAAAAATCAAAATAGTTGTGACATCATAGAACTAAATAACGATTAATGGAGATTATGTGCGAAAGGGTAGAAAAGAACAGAGCAACAAAGTCTCACTTCGGCTGATGGGGTTTATTTCATGTATATAAAGGGTCTCTTTTCCCTGAATCACTGATGTTCAAGGGGATATCTACACTTCTGTGTTGTGCCTGAAACTGAAAGGTCCTTTTTTGTTGCTTAGTGCTACCTTTTAATTATTTAAATGTAGGAAAGTCTGATTAAAGGTCTTAATTAGATGTACTGAAGATTGGTAAAATCGTCACTGTTCTGAGGATCCAGCATTATCCCATGGCTATATGTGTTAGTTATTTGCCAAAATGCAAGAAAGTTTCACAGGGGCAAAAATAAAAAAGCCCATACATGGTATTTGTGGGAATAAATAGTGGTTGGACCTGAATTTCACAGCGTGGAAGTCAAGTGGCATTTGTAACTGACTCCGACAGGCACTGGATCAGGCCTGTGGGGTGTTTGGTGCTCGGTTGCAAGTTAGTGCTCCCTCTAATCACCTTGTTCTCTAAAGGAAATAGATACTAAACAGGAACCATCTGGTAATACATTCTGTACTTCTTAATTACAATGTTTTGAGTGGCACCTAAATAAATTTCATTTACAAGCACATGACTGCTTGTCAAAAGCTCTGTTGATAATTTTATTATTGTAGTATACCTTCTCGCTTAATGACCCTGGCCCAGTAAAGTCAGGCATATTTAGCTCTATGGCAAAAAAAAGTGATTGTCTTAAAAAAGGGCGGACACAAACTCAGTCTTCCATGTCACGTTTTCAACTATTTGCAAATATATTTGTTTCTGTGGTGTAGTTCGGCGTACGTTTACACACGACGTACGCGATATATCTGCACTGAAGAGTGCCAAAACTCTAATTTCTTGGTAAAAAGGAGAAGTTGAGGCAGTTCTGTGGCGAGCCCTGGTATTGTTGTAAAGTGCCTGTGTTATTTTATGATCTGTGTGTTTCTGTGTAGATGTGCTGTAGCATTTAGACAATTTTCTCTTTGTTAGCTGCAGGAAAAGATCAATATTATAAGGAAGTCAAGTGACTCTGCGAATTAGTCTCCTGCGTTTTCACCCTGGGAAGCGGGGATTTAAATCTTGTCCCTGGTTTTGAGGCTGAAACACAAACCCTGTTCGATGTCCACGTTGAGGCTTCCCCCAAATCTGGAGGCTTTCAGTCTGGGGTTGCAGCCTATCTGCTGCTGGAGCTGAAAATGACTTTCTCAGTCTCTCAGTTATCTCTGGTGAAAATCTGTATTACAAAATCAACACGTAATTTGGCAGGAGGCAGCGCGATTGGCAGCCTCCTTTAGAGAAAAGCCCGGGACTGTGCTGGTAAGGCGCGGTGCCCACAGGGACGTGCCACCTTGCCGTGGCACCCCGGACCTCCCGGGAGGTTATTCTGGGTGCAAGGAGGGAGGATTTTGTCATGCCATGACATCAAATAGCAGCACACCCGCGTGCCAAGGGTGAGCATCATCCCGCGCAGCAAGACCTCGGTCTATTTAAGTGCAGTAAGTGTTGAATACAAACAAATTACCAGTAATGTGCAGTTTTTACTAAGTTTTGCCAGCAAAGTGGTAATTCACCTTTGTGTTCGAATATCCTTTTAAAATAACAAGTTGGAAGAGACGAAAATACTAGGAGGAAGGGCAGAGGGGAGGTTTCTGGGAAAAGAGGAGGAATGCGGCACCTGGAGGGGTTTTGTCCTCTTCTTTGGGATGAGCCACCCACGGGAAAACATAGCCGCATAAAAAGTAAAATAGCCTTATTTCTAAATTCATAGCAAATTAAAAAAGGAATCCTACTGCTCTCAGCAGGGTCCTTTATTCCTTTTTAGTTGCAGTTGATGGCTTTCCACGTCTTAAAATAATTTTGTCTCTAGGTCTCAGTCTTGATGTGGGAACTTTGGGAAACAGATAAGCTTTCAGATATTTTTTTTAATCGATGCTTTAGCAACCTGGAGTCGGAATAGCATTTAAATTCAGAGAGGTGCTGGTAAAAGAGAGCGAGATCATCGCCAGGTGGGTTTGCATGGTCAGGTTTGAGGGGACTGAGACGTCTGAGCGGGAGATGGGGAATTCGCCATACACAGCAAACTGTTACACCCTGCAATATAATATCTGGATTTGCAGCTGATATTTAAAGAGGGTACTTGCTTTACTTATGAGATTAAAGGCAAATGCTCTCTTTTAAAAATGAAGTCATGCTGTGTTTTGCACCTTTTGACACTTATTAACTCAGGTCATTAAAAAGAGGCTAATTAAAAAAGAATGTAAAACAAAAGAGCCATTTGTCTATCGCCGAGCTCGGTTCTTCATGTACGCTGGCTGGAGGCTGTCTCTGTTTAAACCTTGGGTACAGAAAGCACTGATAGCCACTGGGGCATGCTTGGAGCTTGTCATGGCTTTTGGCGAGACTGTGGTCCGGCTCATTATGCACCTCATAAAGAAGAGAAGTCATTGTCATCAAAATTAGCTGAAGCTGGAATTTACATTCATGGAAATTTTGGTTTCACCACTGTCCTCTGGGGCTGGACAATAAAGGAAACCTTTTACCAGCTGCAGTTAAAGTAAGTGAAGTTCAATAAATGCTTAGTGCTTCATTAAGGCACTTCCGAACGTACCGCGCCACATGCACGCGATATTT